>NC_069503.1:50010272-50310272 GCF_027579735.1 Bombina bombina | reverse complement strand
TATATATTATTAACACTAGCTCATAACAGTTACACAATATATATTATTAACACTAGCACATAACAGTTACAAAATATATATTATTAACACTAGCACATAACAGATACACAATATATATTATTAACACTAGCAGATAACAGTTACACAATATATATTAGTAACACTAGCACATAACAGCTACACAATATATATTATTAACACTAGCACATAACAGCTACACAATATATATTATTAACACTAGCACATAACAGTTACACAATATATATTATTAACACTAGCACATAACAGCTACACAATATATATTATTAACACTAGCACATAACAGTTACACAATATATATTATTAACACTAGCACATAACAGCTACACAATATATATTATTAACACTAGCACATAACAGTTACACAATATATATTACTAACACTAGCATATAACAGCTACACAATATATATTATTAACACTAGCACATAACAGCTACACAATATATATAATTAACACTAGCACATAACAGCTACACAATATATATAATTAACACTAGCACATAACAGCTACAGAATATATATTATTAACACTAGCACATAACAGTTACACAATATATATTATTAACACTAGCACATAACAGTTACACAATATATATTACTAACACTAGCATATAACAGCTACACAATATATATTATTAACACTAGCACATAACAGCTACACAATATATATAATTAACACTAGCACATAACAGCTACACAATATATATAATTAACACTAGCATATAACAGCTACACAATATATATTATTAACACTAGCACATAACAGTTACACAATATATATTATTAACACTAGCACATAACAGCTACACAATATATATTATTAACACTAGTACATAACAGCTACACAATATATATTACTAACACTAGCACATAACAGCTACACAATATATATTGATATATAAGCACATTTCTATGCCTAACTGGTCCTAGAAGAATTTTCAAAGATAAATAACAAACCAACTCCAATCTTCCACTTGTCCCCAAATGAAACATGCACACTAGAAAATCTTAGACAAAATAAAAACATAGTGATGCGAGATGCAGACAAGGGAGGTGGAATAGTATTTCAGAATTTTGAAGCCTACATATCTGAAGCACAAAGAATTCTTAATAATAAATAATATTACATTGTGTTAGATAAGGATACTACTACACATTACTCAACACTTTTGAAAAAACAAAATTTATGCTTACCTGATAAATGTATTTATTTCTTGACACGATGAGTCCACGTATCATCATTAATTACTGTTGGGAATATCACTCCTGCCCAGCAAGAGGCGGCAAAGAGGACCATAGCAAAGCTTTTAAATATCTCTACCCTTCCCTCCCACCCCAGTCATTCAACCGAAGTAAAGGAGAGAAAGGAAGAAACAAGGTGCAGAGGTGCCTGAAATTTATAACATACTAACAACCTGTTTAAATAACAGGGCGGGCCGTGGACTCATTGTGTCAAGAAATAAATACATTTATCAGGTAAGCATAAATTTTGTTTTCTTTCTTATGACATGATGAGTCCACGGATCATCATTAATTACTGTTGGGAATCAATACCCAAGCTAGAGTACACAGATGATAAGGGAGGGCCAAGACAGGAAACCTAAACGGAAGGCACCACTGCTTGAAAAACCTTTCTCCCAAAAGAGGACTCAGCCAAGGAAAAAGAGTCAAATTTATAGAAGTTTGAAAAAGGGAGGACCAGGTTGCAGGCTTGCAAATCTGTTCCATAAAGGCTTCATTTTGAATGCCCAGGAAGAGGGAACAACCCTCGCAGACAAAGCCGTTACTCCCTCAGGAGGCTGCTGTCCAGCAGTTTCATAAGCAAAGCAAATGATACTCTTCAGCCACAAAGTAAAGGAAGTAGCCTTAGCTTTCTGTCTCTTACGTTAAACAGAAGACTGACGAAAATCCTTAGTCGCCTGTACAAAGAATCATTGTGCACGTACCATGTCCAGATTGTGTAGAAGCCGTTCCTCATGAAAAGAAGGATTAGGACACAAGGAAAGAACAACAATCTCCTGAATAATGTTCCGATCTGAAACCACTTTAGGGAGAAACCCTAAATTAGAACGTAAACCCACCTTATCCGAATGAAAATAAGGTAAGGAGACTCATACTGTAAAGCCGAGAGCTCTGACACTCTACAAGCAGAGGAAATATCTAAGGAATGCAGTGGCTCAAACGGAGCCCCTTGAAGAACCTTAGGAACTAAATTAAGACTCCAAGGAGGAGTAACTGATTTGAACACAGGCCTGATCCTGACCAAGGCCTTACCAAATGAATATACATCTGGGAAGTCCACCAGACGATCATGTAGCAAAATACACAAGGCAGTTATTCGACCCTTTAGGAAACTTGCCAATAATCCCTTCTACAAACCTTCTTGGAGAAAAGACCTAATTCTAGGAATCCAAACTCTACTCGGTTTTAAGAGTAGCCCTTGGATTCACACCAGTATAAATATATATGCCATATCTTATGGTTAAAACTTCCCTAGTAACAGGCTTACAAGCCTGAATCATGGTCTCAATGACCGATTCTGAAAATCCACGCTTGGATAAAATAAAGCGTTCATCTTCAAGTAGTCAGCTTCAGAGAAACTAGATTTGGATGAAAGAAGGGTCCTTGAAGTAGAAGGTCCTTCTTCAATGGAAGTCTCCAAGGTGGAAGATGTGACATGTCCACCAGGACAGCATACCAAATCCTGCAAGGCCACGCCGGTGAAATGAGGATCACCGACGCCCTCTCCTGCTTAATTTGAGCCAAGACTCAAGGAAGAAAAGCAAACAGAGGAAATAAGTATGCGAGACTGAAATTCCAAGGTACCGCCAGAGCGTCTATCAGTACAGCCTGAGGGTTCCGTGACCTTGACCGGTACCTCGGAAGCTTGACATTCTGTTGAGAAGCCATGAGATCCAATTGCAACTTACCCCATTGAGAATCAGGCTGGAAAAACACTTCTGGCTGGAGTTCCCACTCCCCCGGGGTGAAAGGTCCGACTACTTACGAAGACCACCTCTCAGATGTCCACTTCTATCTTATAAATAACAAAACAAACTGATTACTTGTTTCTCTCCCTGATCTAGAGAAGAGACCTGTCACTCAGAAGGGACTGCGTTACTCACATCTACCCAACTTTATTCTGGATTACATTGAGGACTCTCATTCAAACAGTGGGGTAAATTTAAAGCTTTTCGCTAAAACATAATTAAGCACTGTTACCTAACTTCTCTCTGAGTTACCGATGTAGGAGGAACAGATCAGCTGCTACTTTGAACTGCCGATAGGTCACTTCCTCTCTGTTCCGCTCACAGAACACTACCGCAGTGCAGCCCGGGTACCACTGAAGCAGGATGCCTACTTACTGACTCACATAAACGGACACAGGTATGTGCTAGATAGCACTTGAGACTTTAATCAGACTATCTTGTGTGCGTAGTAATGTTACCGAAGGTGAAGTAATATAAATCCCCCAGTGGAATTACTGTGGTGCGAAACATGTTAGACCTTTTTGTCCACCTTGCCTGTCTGCATGTATAACTTTTTTTATGAAGTACTAATAAAGCACCTTCTGTTTTCAATTCAAAGCGGTTTTTCAAGCTGTGCCTGCCTAATTTTTCTCCTTTGTATCTTTTTGCGGTTTTGATCCGCCGCAATTGGCTACGGCACACCAGTTTGTCAGGTTGAGTCCACTCTGTGTTTTGGACTTCCGGCTTCAACACTGCCTGTTCCGGTTGCGGTTTTTTCTCCTTTCACGAATCACTGTGACAGTCTTTGCAAACAGGTATTGATTTAACACCACAAGATTCAGCAGCAGCATCTCTCATATAACTTAGTAGTTTGATAATTAACCATATAGGAGCTAATCAGACTAACCATTTAGTCCTGTACTACTCTGTGTAAACATCATATACAGAAACTTAGAACTAACTGAACACATCTCACTTATGAGCAGGATCCCCTCTCACCATAGATGATTCAGTTAAGTTAGTGAAACAAAACCAATTTACTACAGACTGCAGTTGTGTTCCACAACAACAAATACTAGATTTCTTACAGTAGAACAGACTCTGAAGGAGTCCATGTTCCCTGCTCTTAGAGAGCCCCAAACTGCTCTCCAGCCCAAAAGGCTGGCATCTGTTGTCACAATCACCCGGGAAGAACTACAAAAGCAGGTTCCCTGGGAGCGAAGATCCTGAGACAGCCACCAAAGTAGAGAATCCCTTATCTCCTGCTCCGACTGAAACTACAGAGACAGATCCGCATAATCTCCATTCCACTACCCGAGTATGCTTAACTGCTGAAGTCTGAGGTGATAATGGGCGGACGGGATGATGTCCATTGCCGCTACCATCAGCCCAATTACCTCCATGCACTGAGCTACTGATGGCCAAGGAGAGGACTGAAGTGCTAGGCAAGGATCAAAAATCTTTGATTTCCTGACTACTGTCAGACTTCATTGATGAGGAGACTAATATAGTTCTCCAAAAAAACTACAATTGTAGTTTGAAATTAAGGAACTCTTTTCCAAATTCACCTTCCATCCGTGAGACCACAGGAAAAATAACCACATTTCCGTGCGTGATCTTGCTTGTTAAAAGGAAGGCACTTGAACAAGAATGTTGTCCAGAGAAGGTGCCACTGCAATGCCCCGTAATCAGAGCACCACCAGCAGTGATCCCAGAACCATTGAGAAAATTCTGGGAGCTATGGCTAGGCCGAAGAAAGAGTCAGGAAATGGAAGTGTTTGACTAGAAAAGCAAACCTTAGAAATTTGTGATGGTCCATGTGGATGGGAACATGCAAGTATGTGTCCTTCAAATCCACCGTGGCCATAATTGACTCTCTTGGACCAAAGGAAGAATGGAACGATAGTTTCCATCTTGAAAGACGGTACTATGAGAAACTTGTTTAGACTCTTGAGATCTAAAATTGGTCTGAAGGTTCCCTCCTTCTTGGGAACCACGAACAGATTGGAATAGAATCCCAGACCTTGTTCCTGCATTGGACCAGGAACTATCACTCCCAGGTCGGAGAGGTTCTGTACACAGTGTAAGAACGCCTCTCTTTTTGTCTGGTCTGCAGATAATCTTGAAAGCAGAAACCTGCCCCTGGGAGGAAAAGTCTTGAACTCTAGTTTGTATCCCTGGGACACAATGTTCACTGCCCAGGGATCTTGAACATCTCAAACCCAAGCCTGAGTGAAGAAGGAAAACCTTCCCCCCCAAGATCCGGTCCGGATCGGGTGCAGCATGTCTTTGATTCAACAGAAGGCTTCTTGGATTGCTTTCCCTTATTCCAAGACTGATTGGGTCTCCAGGAAGGCTTAGACTGCTCCTGCTTGGAAGAGGGAGTGGAAGGATTTCCTTTGAAATCTTGAAAGGAACGAAAATTACTCTGACATCCATTTTGTTTATTTCTCTTATCCTGTAGATGAAACATCTGCAGACCAAGATTTTAACCATAACGCTCTGTGGGCCAATATGACAAAGCCTGAAATCTTAGCTCCCAGCTTAATAATCTGAAGGGAAGCATCTGTAGTAAAGGAGTTGGCTAACTTAAGGGCCTTTATCCTATCCTGGATTTCTTCGAGAGGGGTGCCTGTCTGAATAAAATCAGACAACGCATCAAACCAGTATGCCGCCGCACTGGTGACAGTAGCAATACAAACTGCAGGCTGCCATTGTAAACCCTCTAACTTCTTATCCATAGGATCCTTAAAGGAACAACTATCCTCTATGGGAATAGTATCTCTCTTGGCTAGCATGGAAATTACTCCTTCCACCTTGGGTACCCTCTGCCAAGACTCCTTGATAGAGTCTGCTATAAGAAACATCTTTTTTAAAAATAGGGGATGGAGAAAAGGGGATACCCGGTTTCTCCCATTCCTTAGCAATCATCTCTGTAGCCCTATCTGGTATAGGAAATACTTCCACCATGGAGGGTACATCAAAATATTTGTATAGTTTACTGGACTTTTTAGGATTGACTACGCCAGTAGTGTCGGAGTCGTCCAGGGTAGCTAAAACCTTAAAGAAACAACTTCCGTATCAGATAACGGTATTACACTGTCTGAGTCATCTGAGATTTCCCCCTCAGATACTACCGAAGTATCTTCCTCTTCAGGCTTTAGGGAAGAAACATTCGGAATAGGTACTACTGTATCAGCAACATTATTCACTGATTGAATACATTTCCTCTTGCGCTTTCCCTGCAGCATGGGAAAAGCAGACTATGCATCAGATATCGCCGATGACATTAGAGAAACGATGTCTTGCAAGGTAACTCCAGGTGGATTTTGACACACAGGGCACTGCATGTGTGGGCAACTTGAGGAGAAATTTGCGGCATATATTGAATATTGTCAATAGACTCCTGAACAGCATCCGCCTAAGAAGGAGTTGGCTCAGAAAAAAGTCTATCCCTATAATTTAAAGTTCTCTCACTACATGAGGAACAGAAAGGGATTGGTGGTTCCACATTGACATCAAAACATATTGCAGGACCTCTTGGTCCATTCTGACTCACAATGGATGATTTAATCAAATAAAAGTCTAAATTTTTTTAATAAAAATTAAAACAGAAAAAACGTTACTGTCTCTTTAAATTTCAAAATGTAACTTTTCTATTTTCATGTGCAGAAAAAGCTAAACAGCTACACAAATAATGCAGAACACTTCTACACCTCAGCTTAACTCTGCTGAGGTGCCTACCTGCCCCTCTGACCCCGGGTACAATCCCCTCAGAAAAAGATCTGGAACTCAGCTGTAGATGTTATTTAACAAACTGCTGTCTGGCCCTAACGCATGTGTAAACACACTGAGGACTTTGTTTATAACCCTCTCTTTCTTCCGATAACAGGATGTGCTGAGACAGTGGAGTGCAAGCCAAATTGGTGACACACATAGGTCCGCCCATCGTGGGCGTGTCAAAAAGCAATTTCCCGGTCGGCATTTTATGTTAAAGTTAAGCCACCAGGAGTAGTGAAAAGCCACCTCATACTGAGCCTATCTCCTCAGCCCATGTGATTTAAGCCACCAGGAGCAGTGAAAAACACCTCAAGTCTAGCTCCTCAGTCCCAGTGCCTGCCTAAAAAGTGCTGTCGTATAGGAGGCTTTATATCTATAGGAGGCTTTATGTCCCAAATTAATAAGTGATCCACTTCCTCTGAGATCCTTTTTTATTTTTCCAGACCCAGAATAAAAAGTCAGCACTTACCTCTTAAATCTGCCAGACAGCAAGACAGCTCACCAGGCTTGAGAGGTCCTCTCCCTCACATAGCCATGTGGAGAAAAGATAAAGCCTGAGTAATCGTATTTAGGCTATCCGGATTAGGGCATCATAAATATATGGGAGGCGCAGTGAGAATTATGTCCCACAAGTTCCCATTGCTCTAAAGCCACCACTGCTCTACTGAAGAGACTGATATGGACTATGGCTACACCCCAGAACAAAGCAGCACAATCTTGTACTACTTCAAAAATAATAAACTCTTGATTGAAGAATCTTTTACTAACACCTAACTTTACCACTTCCTTGCTCTAACATAAGTAAAGAGAATGACTGGGGTGGGAGGGAAGGGAGGAGATATTTAACAGCTTTGCTGTGGTGCTCTTTGCTGCCTCCTGCTGGGCAGGAGTGATATTCCCAACAGTAATTAATGATGATCCGTGGACTCATCGTGTCATTAGAAAGAAATATATTTCAGGAAGGTTACAATAACAACATACTGACCAAATCCGAAAAAAACTTCATGTATATAGAACATCCTGATGTAGCCCACTACTACCACTTCCCAAAGTATCCGTCCTCCAGGAAGATCTATAATAGCTGGAGTTAATTGTCTAACCAGCGCCCTATCCCGCTATGTAGATCTTCAGCTACAAAAATTTGTATCAAATTTACCATCGTATATATATTAAAGACACCACACACTTGTTACAAGAACTATCCACTATTCACAACACTGATCGCAAATACATCAGGTGTACTTGTGATGTCAGTAGTTTTTACTCTAGCATACCACATGAATTAGCAATATCATTAGTTCATGAAAATCTGAATCAAGATTTTTATATGCCCCACAAACAGAAATTACTTACAGAAAACCTAGTACAGTTCACGCTGATATTGTTTTTTTAATTAGACAAAAAAATACAAAATACTGGTCTGGATTCCAATCATTTTTATTTGCATGAAAAAACATTGTATATCATTATATAGTAAACAGCAGCATTACATGATATATGCACACAATGGTATAAATATACCTAACACTTGTGCTCTTGGTACAAAGGGATTTATCAGACATATAATGTTCCCTTTATATATACAGTATGTGCTATTATCAGTTCTTGTGGCTTCTAACTAACATGAAAACATCTAACAGACATAATATCAAGTTACAGAACATGACAAACATATTACATACCCAGTATACATGTAGGTTATAGTAGCCATTTAAATTAAACTGATTATGATCACATGACACACATATTACATACCTAGTATACATGTAGGTTATAGTAGCCATTTAAATTAAACTGATTATGATCACATGACACACATATTACATACCCAGTATACATGTAGGTTATAGTAGCCATTTAAATTAAACTGATTATGATCACATGCACACATATTACATACCCAGTATACATGTAGGTTATAGTAGCCATTTAAATTAAACTGATTATGATCAAAAATGTAAACAATCAAAATATAGGAAATATAGGAGTGCCCGGAGGAGACTGAGTCTCAAATCATATGTAAAGCAACAAGTCCTCCAGTACTTCCAATAATAAAAGACCTTTATTAATATTTCAACATGGGTCAACAAATAACTGCAACTTTTCTGGCCTAGTTCCGCCCTTCCTCATGCATCAGGAGCTAGGCCTGAAACGTTGCAGTTATTTGTTGACCCATGTTGAAATATTAATAAAGGTCTTTTATTATTGGAGGACTTGTTGTTTGCAAATGATCACAAATGTACCGGTTACTGATATTGGGCTTGATTATAAATGGAGCGCAAAATGAGAGCGCACTTCCATATGCTCCAATGGGAGCCTTATTCTCATGCTGTGAGACACAAGCAATGGCAGAAATTTTAAATATAAAATGTATATGCATATATATATATATATATATATGTGTGTGTAAAACACAGGAATGGACCGCACTCACAGACTGGACTGGGTACACATCCTAAGCCACTGTTAACTCCACAGCCCTGAACAATGACAGACAGCTGCAAATTTCCCAGCAACCCAGGCAGTTAACCCCCGTGCAACCTGGGTGTCAGGTCCGCAGGGGAGCATTACAATCATTAACACAAAACACAAAAAACCCAGCACTCACTAGCAGATTCACAGCAATGTTTAAAAGCAAAACTGGGGGAAGTCAGTTACATTTGGCGCCAAAGGATCAAGCCCAGGACCACGACAAGGTCTCCCCCTTCCTGGGACCCTAACCAGCACCCACACAATGCATACTTCCAAACAAACCAACTGGGAACCTCCCAGGGTGACACAGGCTTTTGTAACCTCCCCTATGTAAATACAAAACACAGGAATGGACCGCACTCACAGACTGGACTGGGTACACATCCTAAGCCACTGTTAACTCCACATCCCTGAACAATGACAGACAGCTGCAAAGTTCCCAGCAACCCAGGGTGTTTTGTGTTAATGATTGTAATGCTCCCCTGCGGACCTGACACCCAGGTTGCTCGGGGGTTAACTGCCTGGGTTGCTGGGAACTTTGCAGCTGTCTGTCATTGTTCAGGGCTGTGGAGTTAACAGTGGCTTAGGATGTGTACCCAGTCCAGTCTGTGAGTGCGGTCCATTCCTGTGTTTTGTATTTACATAGGGGAGGTTACAAAAGCCTGTGTCACCCTGGGAGGTTCCCAGTTGGTTTGTTTGGAAGTATGCATTGTGTGGGTGCTGGTTAGGGTCCCAGGAAGGGGGAGACCTTGTCGTGGTCCTGGGCTTGATCCTTTGGCGCCAAATGTAACTGACTTCCCCCAGTTTTGCTTTTAAACATTGCTGTGAATCTGCTAGTGAGTGCTGGGTTTTTTGTGTTTTGTGTTAATGATTGTAATGCTCCCCTGCGGACCTGACACCCAGGTTGCTCGGGGGTTAACTGCCTGGGTTGCTGGGAACTTTGCAGCTGTCTGTCATTGTTCAGGGCTGTGGAGTTAACAGTGGCTTAGGATGTGTACCCAGTCCAGTCTGTGAGTGCGGTCCATTCTTGTGTTTTGTATTTACATAGGGGAGGTTACAAAAGCCTGTGTCACCCTGGGAGGTTCCCAGTTGGTTTGTTTGGAAGTATGCATTGTGTGGGTGCTGGTTAGGGTCCCAGGAAGGGGGAGACCTTGTCGTGGTCCTGGGCTTGATCCTTTGGCGCCAAATGTAACTGACTTCCCCCAGTTTTGCTTTTAAACATTGCTGTGAATCTGCTAGTGAGTGCTGGGTTTTTTGTGTTTTGTGTTAATGATTGTAATGCTCCCCTGCGGACCTGACACCCAGGTTGCTCGGGGGTTAACTGCCTGGGTTGCTGGGAACTTTGCAGCTGTCTGTCATTGTTCAGGGCTGTGGAGTTAACAGTGGCTTAGGATGTGTACCCAGTCCAGTCTGTGAGTGCGGTCCATTCCTGTGTTTTGTATTTACATAGGGGAGGTTACAAAAGCCTGTGTCACCCTGGGAGGTTCCCAGTTGGTTTGTTTGGAAGTATGCATTGTGTGGGTGCTGGTTAGGGTCCCAGGAAGGGGGAGACCTTGTCGTGGTCCTGGGCTTGATCCTTTGGCGCCAAATGTAACTGACTTCCCCCAGTTTTGCTTTTAAACATTGCTGTGAATCTGCTAGTGAGTGCTGGGTTTTTTGTGTTTTGTATATATATATGTATATATATATATATATATATATATATTTGTGTGTTAATATGTGTATATACTTATAACAAATAATATATATGTATTTAAGCATATACATATATTTACAGGGAACACACAGTTCCCATAGACCACAATTTCAAAGTGCTGTTTTTTTTAACACCCCACAGCCGCCGACTTTAACCCCCAAAAACGGCTAAGTGCAGTTTTTGTTTTTTTCTTCTTTAAAGAAAACTAACACTTAAATTTAGGGACATTTAGTGGACATTTATAAAATTAACCAGAGATCTGATAGCTTGTTTATTTTATAAGCGCTAATTGTTACCACAAGCTCACGGTAGAAAAAATCAGCCACTTGTAATGGCTGATTATATATTGCGCACCTGCAAATGGGAAAATTTGCTCGTTTATGGGCAAATTTGTCCATTTATGGGCATGCGATAAATTAATGCTCCACTTGTAATCTAGCCCATTGTGTCTCATTAAATAAAATCAATTTCCTATCAGTAATTCCTCTGGTATATAACACGTACAATGCTAAGCATGTATTGCTATAAGAAAAGGTTTATCCACATGATGTGCACATTAAATATATCTCCCAGATGTCAATCATTTGAGACTGATGTCCTTGTTTATATAATTCTCTAACACCCTATTCATATAAAGACTCTGTCAAGAGTATGTCAAGGGAACTGAAATTTAAAGAGCTTGAATAAGAATGTAACATCAGGTGCTTTAGAACCACAACTGCTAGGATATGACACTATTAAATAGGGTGTATTGTATTAGTGAATAGTATGGGATACACATGGTGATCCTGCGCAACAATGTATTACTCAGTAATCACACAATACAATTTAATATACAGGTGCAGTTTCCCACTTATCCCCTATGGCTGCCACATGTGTCAGGGTTGACACTGTGGAAGGAAAAAATAAAGCAGCAGGGGTAGTTGAAAACAATCCTGATATAAGAGTGGTATGCAGTTTAAAGTTTATAATATTCAGACTCTTGCAAGAGAAAACAAAATATGGCTGCCACACACTGAGAAAAACTTATGGAAGTGAGAGGATCAGAACAAATACAAATAATATTGGCACTCATATAAGTTTAGATTTCTTTTTAGGAGAGTAAGGCAAAGATACAATGTTCTGCGGTAGCTCAGAGGATCAAACTAGAGCAGTGCTTACCAAGCAGGAGCGCGAAGCAAAACTCGCCACAAGCTGAGGAAGTGAGCAGAGAATAGGAGCTGCTGCTATCAGCGGTAATGTGAAGCTGGCGGATGACGTCACCGCGTTCCCGTAGAACACTGCTGTGAGCTGACAGGCAAGGAGAGCGGTAGCTGGAACCGGAGTGCGGCAGAGAGATAAAGCAGAGTCCTCTCAACTTTAAATATAGAACACAGGAAAAACGATAAGTTGCCTTAAAATAATACAAGACAACAGAGATAGGAGTTTCAATGTTAAGTTTCTCAGGAGTTCAGAGGTTTGTGAACAGCGTTCACAGGATGGCATAGGTTCACAGAGGATCTAGGAAAGATTACTGCAATACTAAGCAATGAGATATCATGAGGAGGAGCCTTAAATAGGGAAAGGAGTGAGACTGCACTGGGTCTTAAAGGTATATTGGTTATGTGATACCTGACAGAATCCCCCCTTCAAGGAGCCACTCTGGGGCTCAAAGCTTCGGGCGATCTGGATGTCGCTGATGGAAAAGTGTAATTAAACGTGGAGCCGAAATGTTGCAAGCTGGTTCCCAGGAATCCTCATCGTGCGAGTATCCTTTCCAATGAATGAGGTATTCTAGGTGACCACGTCTAATTCGTGAATCCAAAATAGTGTGTACCTCGTACTCCACAGTAGGGTCTATAGTAACTGGTGGTTGCTCTACCGAAGTAATGGGGTCTCTAACTTCTCTGTAGGGCTTGAGAAGCGAGACGTGGAAAGTAGGATGAATTTTGAGGGTAGATGGTAATTTGAGACGTATTGCGTTAGCATTTATGGTACGTAATACTGGGTATGGACCGATGTATAGAGGAGACATCTTTTTTGAAGGAGTATTGAGACGTAAATGTTTGGTGGAGAGCCAAACCAGGTCACCTTCCTTATACTGAGGAGGAGGACGTCTACGGCGGTCATAATACCGTTTGTATACTTCTTTTGCGCTGTTTATAGCAGATTCAATAGTTTTGAAGTTAGCTGATATGTTGTCAGACAATTCATATATAGTGGGGGATGATGTGGCAGAGTTTTGAAATAAATGGAAGTTTGGGTGAAAGCCGTAATTTGCAAAAAATGGTGTGATACCAGTGGTGGAATGGATAGTATTGTTGTAACAAAACTCCGCATAGGGGAGGTAATCAGACCAAGAATTTTGGTTGTTGGAACAATATAATCTTAGGAATTGTTCTAACCATTGATTACATCTCTCGGTCTGTCCATTGCATTGGGGGTGATAGGCAGTTGTCAGTTTCCTTTCAACTGAGAAAGTCTTGCAGAATTGGTGCCAAAGTTTACTAGAGAATTGAGTTCCTCTGTCACTGAGTATAGATATGGGTAAGCCATGTAGTTTAATAACATGTTCAATGAGTAAGTGAACTGTCTCTAGAGCAGTAGGAAGTTTGGGGAAAGCAATAAAATGAGACATCTTCGTGAATAGATCGACAACCACTAATATAGTATTGTTTTTTGATGATAGAGGTAAATCGACGATGAAATCTAAGGCAATTTCAGCCCAAGGTTTCTTTGGAGTTGGTAAAGGTAAAAGGAGACCATAAGGGGAATGTTTATCCCTCTTGGAAACAGAACAGGTTGCACAAGAGCTTACATAATTTCTGACATCGGCAGAGATGGTTGGCCACCAGTGGGTCCTATTTGCCAATTCCTGCGTTTTGCGCAAACCTGGATGACCAGCTAAAAAGCTGTCATGAATAGATCGGAGAAATGAAGGTCTGAGAGTAGGAGGGACATACAATTTTGTGTCATGAGTATACAGACCTTGAGAGTTCTTTTGTAGAAGTTGTGATGGTTTTGTGGAATCCAAAGTTTGTTCCTTTTTAAGTAAGGGTGTGATATCTGTTGTAAAAGAGATGAAATTGTTTTCTGGAATCACTGAACGAAGGGTTGATGGAGAACTGGGATGGCCTCCAATTCTCGAAAGGGCATCGGCCTTTTGGTTTTTTGTTGCTGGTCTGTAGGTTATCAGAAAGTTGAAGCGTGAAAAAAAAAGATTCCAGCGAACCTGTCTGGCCGAGAGTGTTCTAGTGGATTTTAAATACTGGAGGTTTCTGTGATCCGTATAAATGAGTGTTGGCACTGGAGTGCCTTCAAGAAGGTGTCGCCAATGTTCTAAAGACAGTTTTATAGCTAAAAGTTCTTTATCACCAATAGGGTAATTTTGTTCTGCAGAGTTTAGAGTTCTAGAATAAAAGGCGACAGGATGAAGGGGTTTTTTCAAACTCTCTCTCTGTGAGAGAACAGCTCCAATAGCATGGTTGGAAGCGTCTACCTCCAGTACAAACTGTAAATTAGGATCAGGAAAACGGAGTATGGGAGCTGAAGTGAACATCTGTTTAAGTAAATCAAAAGCTTGTTGTGCTTGTGGGGTCCACTTAAACGATGTATTAGCTTTTGTCAGCGTAGTGAGAGGTAGAGATATCTTAGAGAAGTTTTTGATAAACTTGCGATAAAAATTCGCAAAACCCATAAAAGATTGAACCTGACGTACGCTTTTTGGTATGGGCCAGTTTAAGACTGCTTCAACCTTTTTGTTTTCCATACAGATACCTTTGGGAGAAATCTCATAACCGAGAAAGGATATAGACTGTGTATTGAAAAGGCATTTTTCTGCCTTGGCATATAAGTGGTTACCTCTTAGTCTAGAAAGTACTTGTCTAACATGAGAGATATGTTCTTCAAATGTTTTGGAGTAAATTAAAATATCGTCAAGATATATAACAATGAAAATATCTAAAATATCTCTAAAGATATCATTGATGAGGTGCTGAAAAGTTGCGGGCGCGTTACAGAGCCCAAAAGGCATGACGACATATTCGAACAAACCGTATCGGGTTCGAAATGCCGTCAGCCACTCATCGCCAGCTCTTATACGGATGAGGTTATAGGCACCCCTCAAATCCAGTTTGGTAAAGAATTTTGCGCCCTCTAACCTCTCTATTAACTCAGGAATAAGGGGTAACGGTTTTTTATAGTAACCTTGTTAAGTTGACGATAATCGATAATGGGTCTAAGAGTACCATCCTTATTTTTCACGAAGAAAATTCCTGCACTAGCTGGAGAGGTAGAGGGGCGAATAAAACCCTTTTTAAGGTTTTCGTCTAGGTAAGTCTTTAAATGTAAGAGTTCTGGATTGGATAGAGGATAGATATGCCCTGTAGGGATTTCAGACCCTGGAATGATCTCTATAGGGCAATCATATTTTCTATGGGGTGGTAAATTTTCAGACTCTGCCTTACTGAAAACATCTGCAAAGTCCTGGTAAACTGCAGGGATCTGAGGATCCTCAGGAAGTGCAGATGTATGAAGAACAGTTGCAGGGAAACAAGTAGACAGACAAAACTTTGAATTGAAATCAAGGGTAAGTGAGTTCCAATCTATTTGGGGGTTATGAGTACAAAGCCAATTTATACCTAAAACAATAGGTGCAATAGGAGAGGGAATGATATCAAAAGTAAAATATTCCCTATGATGGCTGGTGGAGGTGATAAGTAAAGGGATAGTCTGATATTCGACGGGACCAGTGGGGATAGGAGTACCGTCAATACCTCTTAATAAGACAGGAGACTTCTTTTTGACTACAGGTATTTTATTTTTTTTAGTAAATACACTATCAATATAGGAAGCTGTTGCTCCCGAATCAATGATCGCGGTAGCGTTGACCCGATGGGAGTCCCACTGCAAGAGAAGAGACAAGTGTAAGTATGGATCAGGTAAGAGCTGAGTGGTACAACAAAAAGGTTGAATGATAGTCTTACCCTTGTTCTGTTTCTGCAAGGATGGGCAATCTCTAACAGTGTGACTGTCGCAGGCACAATATAAACATAAGTTGTTAGCCCTACGCCTGATCTTCTCCTCGGAGGAAAGGGGGCCTTTAATGAAACCTATATCCATAGGTTCGGAAGAAGATTTACTCACAGCAGGTATGTTTTGTTTTTTAGGATAGCTATCATGGTAGGAGCGTTCCTGTTGTCTCTCTCTAAGACGCCTGTCGATGGTAATACTGAGAGACATCAATTCTTCTAGGGTTTGGGGTAAGTCAGTGCGAGATAGCTCATCTTTTATGCCATCTGATAGGCCCAACCTAAACTGATTTCTCAGAGACAGGTTGTTCCACTTTGAGTCTTTGGCCCATTTTTTAAAGTCTGTAATATAGTCTTCGACTATTCTTTTCTTCTGTTTTAAGTTTCTCATAGCGTTTTCTGCGGTGAGCTGTTTGTATGGATCTTCGTATAGGGTACCCATGGCAGTAAAGAAATTTTGTAATGAATTAAGAATCTCATCGTTACTTTCAAAATAGGAGTTAGCCCAGGTGCGTGGCTCACCCCTCAAATAGGAAATAACAGTTAATACTCTAGCTCTATCATTTGGATAGGTATGTGGTTTCAAAGAAAACATGAGCAAACAGGCATTCTTAAAATCCCTATATTGAGAGCGATTACCATTAAATTTCTCTGGAGTACTAACCTGGGGCTCCAGTAAGGGGACCCTTTTATCCACAACATCCCGGATGTAAGTTTTCATAGTATCATTCTCCACTTTGAGGGTATTCAAGGCCTCTGTAAGCAGATCAACCCTCTGAGTGAGGTTCTGAATATGTGTATTCATCCCAGCTGGGTCCATGTTAGTGGGCTTAGTATTATGTCAAGAGTATGTCAAGGGAACTGAAATTTAAAGAGCTTGAATAAGAATGTAACATCAGGTGCTTTAGAACCACAACTGCTAGGATATGACACTATTAAATAGGGTGTATTGTATTAGTGAATAGTATGGGATACACATGGTGATCCTGCGCAACAATGTATTACTCAGTAATCACACAATACAATTTAATATACAGGTGCAGTTTCCCACTTATCCCCTATGGCTGCCACATGTGTCAGGGTTGACACTGTGGAAGGAAAAAATAAAGCAGCAGGGGTAGTTGAAAACAATCCTGATATAAGAGTGGTATGCAGTTTAAAGTTTATAATATTCAGACTCTTGCAAGAGAAAACAAAATATGGCTGCCACACACTGAGAAAAACTTATGGAAGTGAGAGGATCAGAACAAATACAAATAATATTGGCACTCATATAAGTTTAGATTTCTTTTTAGGAGAGTAAGGCAAAGATACAATGTTCTGCGGTAGCTCAGAGGATCAAACTAGAGCAGTGCTTACCAAGCAGGAGCGCGAAGCAAAACTCGCCACAAGCTGAGGAAGTGAGCAGAGAATAGGAGCTGCTGCTATCAGCGGTAATGTGAAGCTGGCGGATGACGTCACCGCGTTCCCGTAGAACACTGCTGTGAGCTGACAGGCAAGGAGAGCGGTAGCTGGAACCGGAGTGCGGCAGAGAGATAAAGCAGAGTCCTCTCAACTTTAAATATAGAACACAGGAAAAACGATAAGTTGCCTTAAAATAATACAAGACAACAGAGATAGGAGTTTCAATGTTAAGTTTCTCAGGAGTTCAGAGGTTTGTGAACAGCGTTCACAGGATGGCATAGGTTCACAGAGGATCTAGGAAAGATTACTGCAATACTAAGCAATGAGATATCATGAGGAGGAGCCTTAAATAGGGAAAGGAGTGAGACTGCACTGGGTCTTAAAGGTATATTGGTTATGTGATACCTGACAGACTCCTTTATTCTGTAAATATAATTATTTTATCCCCTATGTAAATCAAACGTACAACTCCTAACACTGGCATATTAATAAACAACACTGGGGGTGGTTGTGTAAACGGGTCAGTATGAGGACAGATTTGTATATTCCTGTGTGGTGTTTGGATTCTATCACATTGATATGAGAGAAACTGAGGTGCACATATATAGAGGAACAAAGGACAGCAGGAGAGCACTTCCAATCTGGGACTTTTATAACTGGGATTAGAAAGTATTATTTACAGTATGATCTTTTTCGACTATTCTATTTAGAGAGTTTGTCCGCTTTAGGATACATTTTTATTAAGTTTCCACACAGTGTATGTAAAGTTTATTTTATGTATAAATATTTGGTGTTTTTGTGATACATGACTGGCACAGGATACATTTTTCAACTTTCTAAACATGTTAAAGGTTTTTCTCCTGTGTGAATCCTTCCATGATGTTTCAGAGTACTCTTTACTGTAAAACCTTTTTCCACACTCTGTACATGTGAAAGGTTTTTCTCCTGTGTGCCTCCTTTCATGATTTTTCAGATAATTTATTTGTGTAAAACTTTTTCCACACTCTGTACATGTGAAAGGCTTTTCTCCTGTGTGATTCCTTTCATGAATTCTCAGATTAGTCTTGCTTGTAAATCCTTTTCCACACTCTGTACATGTGAAAGGCTTTTCCCCTGTGTGACTCCTTTCATGAGCTTTCATATTATCTATTCGTGTAAACCTTTTTCCACACTCTGTACATGTGAAAGGCTTTGCTCCTGTGTGATTTCTTTCATGCTTTTTTAGATTAGTCTTGGTTGTAAATCCTTTTCCACACTCTGTACATGTGAAAGGCTTTTCCCCTGTGTGAATCCTTTCATGAGCTGTCATGTTATCTATTCGTGTAAACCTTTTCCCACACTCTGTACATGTGAAAGGCTTTGCTCCTGTGTGATTCCTTTCATGAATTTCCAGATTAGTTTTGCTTATAAATCCTTTTCCACACTCTGTACATGTGAAAGGCTTTTCTCCTGTGTGACTCCTTTCATGAATCTTCAGATGACTCTTTTGTGTAAAACTTTTTTCACACTCTGTACATGTGAAAGGCTTTTCTCCTGTGTGAATCCTTTTATGACATTCCAGATGACTTATTTGTGTAAAACATTTTCCACACTCTGTACATATGAAAGTTTTCTCTTGTGTGAATCCTTTCATGAATTTTCAGATTAGTCTTAATTGTAAAACATTTTCCACACTCTGTACATGCGAAAGGCTTTTCTCCTTCGTGTCTTCTTTCATGAGTTTTCAGATGACTCTTTTGTGTATAACTTTTTCCACACTCATTACATGTGAAAGGTTTCTCCCCTGTGTGGGTCTTTTTGTGACACTTAAGGCTTCCTTTAGATGTGAAACATCTCCCACATTCTGTACACGTGTGAGGGTTCACAACTGTGTGAACTGTGTGGTGTTCAAGGAGATGCACATTACATCTGAAACTTTTCTCACATTCTGTACATTCAAATAGTTTCTCTTTTGTATGAATCATTTGGTTAGACTGTAGACTTTTCCCTTCTTTAAAATGTTTTGAAAACTCAGTAAATGTGTGTGGTTTATCCTCTGCGATAATCATTTCACTAGATAAGGCATAAACGTTGTCCTCCTGTTTGATGACTAAATTACTCTCTGTACATAATGATTGCTGCCCAGTTCCTGCCCATTCTCCATCTTCTTTAAATATTTGCTGTGATTTCCCCAATGTTTGTGAATAATCATTAGTGTCTAAGACTTTTGGAGTTTGTGGTATCATTCTGATGCTTTCTGTAGTGAAGGATGGGGATGAACTATTCAAGTGATTGTCTACATAAAAAGAAAAGGAATAAAGAAAATAAAAAACGTTTATTCTTTATAATGGAATCCTTCTTAATACAAATACAAGAATCATATTATTTATTTACAGTTAATAAAATGGCTTCTGTTTTGTGTTAATTTTTAAATTGATTAGCCCATAAAACACAAATTAAAACAACAAAAGACAAATAAAGTAAATATGTCTACATTATATTAAACTAAACCACTAATTACTGAATAAAAAAAGTTATAGGGCCCCATTAAACAAGGTGCAGGTGGATAATGTCAGCCAGGGAACAAGTAAATCTGTATTCTGGGCAAGAGAGGAGGCATCCACCATCCTCATTTAACATTGCACAAGCAACTGCACATACAGTCCTGCCCAGCTCATGCTCAACCAGTGGGTGAGAATATGATGTCACAATTGCAAATCCTGAATTTTTCGCCGCTAATCTAGCCAACTGCAAAGCGGCATCTAAAATAAAGGAATTAGCTAACTTAAGTGCGTGAATTCTGTCCATAACCTCCTCATACGGAGTCTCTCTACTGAGCGACTTTTCTAGTTCCTCGAACCAGAACCACGCTGCTGTAGTGACAGGAATAATGCACGAAATAGGTTGCAGGAGGTAACCTTGCTGTACAAAAATCTTTTTAAGCAAACCCTCCAATTTTTTATCCATAGGATCTTTGAAAGCACAATTATCCTCAATAGGAATAGTAGTGCGCTTGGCTAGTGTAGAAACTGCCCCCTCGACCTTAGGGACTGTCTGCCATAAGTCCTTTCTGGGGTCGACCATAGGAAATAATTTCTTAAATATAGGAGGGGGGACAAAAGGTATGCCGGGCTTCTCCCACTCCTTATTCACTATGTCCGCCACCCGCTTGGGTATAGGAAAAGCATCGGGGTGCACCGGAACCTCTAGGAACTTGTCCATCTTGCACAATTTTTCTGGAATGACCAGGTTGTCACAATCATCCAGAGTAGATAGCACCTCCTTAAGCAGTGCGCGGAGATGCTCTAATTTAAATTTAAATGTCACAACATCAGGTTCTGCCTGTTGAGAAATTCTACCTGAATCAGAAATTTCCCCATCTGACAAAACCTCCCTCATGGCCACTTCAGATTGGTGTGAGGGTATGACAGAGCAATTATCATCAGCGCCCTCCTGCTCTACAGTGTTTAAAACAGAGCAATCGCGCTTTCTCTGAAATGCAGGCATTTTGGATAAAATATTTGCTATGGAGTTATCCATTACAGCCGTCAATTGTTGCATAGTAACAAGCATTGGCACGCTAGAAGTACTAGGGGTCTCCTGCGCGGGCAAAACTGGTGTAGACACAGAAGGAGATGATGTAGAACTATGTCTACTCCCTTCATCTGATGAATCATCTTGGGCAACTTTACTATCTAAGGCAGTACTGTCCTTACTTTGTTTGGACGCTATGGCACAATTATCACACATATTTGAAGGGGGAGACACATTGGCTTCCATACATACAGAACATAGTCTATCTGAAGGCACAGACATGTTAAACAGGCTTAAACTTGTCAATAAAGTACAAAAACCGTTTTAAAACAAAACCGTTACTGTCTCTTTAAATTTTAAACAGGGCACACTTTTATACTGAATATGTGAAAAACTATGAAGGAATTGTTCAATTTTACCACAGTGTCTTAAAGCATTCAAAGCATTGCACCCCGAATTTCAGACCTTTAACCCTTAAAATGAAGAAACCTGAGCCGTTTACAGCTTTAACCCCTCTACAGTCCCAGCTCCAGCCTTTGCTACGACTTTACCAAACCCAGGGGGGCATACGATACCAAATGAAGCCTTCTAGGAACCTTTTCAACTACTTCCAGACCCACACACATGCAGCTGCATGTACTGCTCTCAAAAGTAACAGCGCAGTAATGGCGCGAAAATTAGGCTCTGCCTACTACAGAGAAGGCCCTTCCTGACTGGGAAGGTGTCTAAACCAGTGCCTAACGTAAAAAAACGTTCCCCAAAGTTATAAAGTGTGAATTTCAACATCAAACTGTATAAAATGCCCAAATAAAGCAATCAATCTAGCCCATAAAAGTGTCTACCAGTTTTATAGCCCATATTAAGCCCTTTATTCTGTTTGAGACTAAGAAAATGGCTTACAGGTCCCCATGAGGGGAAAATGACAGCCTTCCAGCATTACACAGTCTTGTTAGAAATATGGCTAGTCATACCTTAAGCAGAAAAGTCTGCCAACTGTTCCCCCCAACTGAAGTTATCTCATCTCAACAGTCCTGTGTGGGAACAGAAAACGATTTTAGTTACTGCTGCTAAAATCATACTCCTCTCACAAACAGAACTCTTCATCCTTTTCTGTTTCAGAGTAAATAGTACATACCAGCACTATTTTAAAATAACAAACTCTTGATAGTAGAATAAAAAACTACAACTAAACACCACATACTCTTCACCATCTCCGTGGAGATGCTGCTTGTTCAGCGGCAAAGAGAATGACTGGGGTGGGCGGAGCCTAGGAGGGACTATATGGACAGCTTTTGCTGTGCTCTTTGCCATTTCCTGTTGGGGAAGAGAATATTCCCACAAGTTATGGATGACGCCGTGGACCGGACACACCAATGTTGGAGAAATATATTATTAACACTAGCACATAACAGCTACACAATAAATATTATTAACACTAGCATATAACAGTTACACAATATATATTATTAACACTAGCACATAACAGATACACAATATATATTATCACTAGCACATAACAGCTACACAATATATATTATTAACACTAGCACATAACAGCTACACAATATATATTATTAACACTAGCACATAACAGCTACACAATATATATTATTAACACTAGCACATAACAGCTACACAATATATATTATTAACACTAGCACATAACAGCTACACAATATATATTATTAACACTAGCACATAACAGTTATACAATATATATTATTAACACTAGCACATAACAGTTATACAATATATATTATTAACACTAGCACATAACAGTTACACAATATATATTATTAACACTAGCACATAACAGTTACACAATATATATTATTAACACTAGCACATAACAGCTACACAATATATATTATTAACACTAGCACATAACAGCTACACAATATATATTATTAACACTAGCACATAACAGCTACACAATATATATTATTAACACTAGCACATAACAGTTATACAATATATATTATGAACACTAGCACATAACAGTTATACAATATATATGATTCACACTAGCACATAACAGTTATACAATATATATTATTAACACTAGCACATAACAGTTATGCAATATATATTAACACTAGCACATAACAGTTACACAATATATATTATTAACACTAGCACATAACAGCTACACAATATATATTATTAACACTAGCACATAACAGTTACACAATATATATTTTTAACACTAGCACATAACAGTTACACAATATATATTATTAACACTAGCACATAACAGCTACACAATATATATTATTAACACTAGCACATAACAGTTACACAATATATATTATTAACACTAGCACATAACAGCTACACAATATATATTATTAACACTAGCATAAAACATCTACACAATATCTATTATTAACACTAGCACATAACAGCTACACAATATTTATTATTAACACTAGCACATAACAGTTACACAATATATATTATTAACACTAGCACATAACAGTTACACAATATATATTATTAACACTAGCACATAACAGCTACACAATATATATTATTAACACTAGCACATAACAGCTACACAATATATATTATTAACACTAGCACATAACAGCTACACAATATATATTATTAACACTAGCACATAACAGTTATACAATATATATTATTAACACTAGCACATAACAGTTACACAATATATATTATTAACACTAGCACATAACAGTTACACAATATATATTATTAACACTAGCACATAACAGTTACACAATATATATTATTAACACTAGCACATAACAGCTACACAATATATATTATTAACCAGTGCTGTCATAGGAGGCAGGGGAGGCAGCGCCTCCCCTGTCCTATGTGTGTATTGCACTTTTGAATTATGTATAATAAAAAAAATATAGTTTTAAAATGTATATACTGTATATAAAAAAAAATATGTAGCCAAGTTACCCCCCATAGCCCCCCCAGCCCCTCAGCTGACTCTGCCACCATGATACAAGGCTGAGCGATGCCTGCAATACTAGCGATCTATCCATATCCATGTTACGCAATGAAGGAGAGGCTGTGAGCCGTTCAGCTGCCCTCCCATTGCGCAACATGGATATCTTGCAAATGAAGTGTATGAGCCGCAAGAGCTAGCCCCACCTAGTGGATCTGCTTAAGCTCCTTGCGGCCCATACGCTCCCTAAGGAGGCGGCTGTTCAAATAGCCTTCGGACTCAGGAGCCAATCATCGGTGGGTCTCAGTCAGTGACATCACTCTTCTTGTGGCGCCTCAGCCTGTAGGAGGCTTGTGTTATTCTGGCGCGGGAAGAGTAGGAACTGACGAAAACAGAGCTGCTGAGAAAGAAGGACTTGTGACAGTGTGGACCTGTCCTGCCCTGCATTCTACTCTGTCTGGATGATTGTTGCACTGACTATCTGTTTTAAATGGAACTACGGTAAGTACTAAGTAGTGTAGTTAGTAATACATTTTTTTCCCCTATTTGAATTGTATGCTGGCCGGTCAGGACTCAGTTCATCTGCACCCAAATAATCATTAGATGATCTGATCTCAGATGCGCGGTATTACTATATTCTTTTTCTTCTGAATCATGTGTTTTTATTTATTGTAGGTAAAGGAGGAGTTTTATGACAAAACTTTTCCTTTACCTGCAATAAATAAAAGCAGACACAATTCAGAAGAAAAAGAATATAGTAATACCGCGCATCTGAGATCAGATCATCTAATGATTATTTGGGTGCAGATGAACTGAGTCCTGACCGGCTGGCTTACAAACAGGTAATTAGTTATTTTCGGGGACTGGGGAGGAAGTAATGGGTGAGGTGACTGCAGTGCTAAAGCAGTGTCCGACTCTGGGCTATAGCAGTTTGCTTGTCAGCTTAGTGGTGCAGGCTCAGCACACATAGCCAAAGTCAGACCGTCACAGACACACACAGCAGCCCAGCATTGCGGGGGTTGGGTCAGGCATACTACCGAGGCTGAGACAGCTGACAGTACAGGACAAGATCTGTCATCCGCCCAAGCCATTGTTAGGAATGTTTAATAATTACTGTTCTCTGAAGTGGAGGAGAACGTGCCTGGTCATCTGCATTCACTTCCACACGCAGGGCTCTTAACGATCTTAAGTCCTGGCTGTCAGCAATTTGTAGTCTTGATTAATAACAATGAGTTAAAGGCTTCATTTAGTGCATACACTGCTGAACTCTGTGCAATAAAATTACTGAGGCTGGATTGTCCATGTGTCTGTAGTCAGTCAGTGCAGTGATCACTTACTTTCAGATAGGGTGATGGGGATTAGATAAGTGTTTTCCTGCTTTAGATTTTGTTATTTTTGTTCTGCTTGACTGCATAACTCCTTCCTTTAAAAGCATTAAATACAGCTGCTGAAAAATGCAAGGCTCTGTCTGCTCTCAAAAAACTAAAGCTTTTAGTGTGTATTTTATGACAGACACATTCTTTGCTTAAAGGAGGGAGTTATGCACTGAAACAGAGCAAAAATTAGAAACTACTGAATGTCAGCCTTTAAATACCACCAGCATAAGTGAAGTTCACCATACTAATTTTACACATGCATACATACACCAATCATAAATGCCACTTCAAAATGAAAACAAAAATTAAAAAATCCATATTAAACATAATGCAGATGAATAAGAGATTTATAGCTAACTCCTATATCATGATCCTAATCCTTGATTTCAAAGAAATTTGTCAAGCCCAGAGCCATTTATGCATATGTATTTGTATATACAGTATGTATTGAATGCTATATTTATATTGCAGATACTGACAAAAAAAAAACATTTTTTTTTACTTAAAGGGACAGTCTACACAATAATTTTTATTGTTTTAAAAGATAGATAATGCCTTTATTACCCATTTCCTAGTTTTGTATAACCAACACAGTTATATGAATATACTTTTTACCTCTGTGATTACCTTGTATCTAAGCCTCTGCAAACGGCCCCCTTATTTCAGTTCTTTTGACAGACTTGCATTTTAGCCAATTAGTGTTGACTCCTAGGTAACTCCACGTGTGTGAGCACAGTGTTGTCTATATGACACACATGAACTAACACCCTCTAGTGGGGAAAATGGTGGATGTTGTGAGCATATAATCATTAGCCACTCACACACATACAGATACCTACACAGACTACAAACATGCACACACGCATATATTTACACACACACACAATGTAAAGATAGACAGACAGACACACACAGACACAGCACATACATACATACACTACTCACACACTGACACACACACACACGCACCCATCCACACACACACATGTATGTTCACACACTACAAACATACATGCATACACTCACATACATACACTGCTAACACACACCATTACACACACTCACACATGCATGTGCCCACTCACATGCAAAAACATACATACATACAAACAGATACATACATACATTAACACACATGCCCAGATAGACATACTCAGTTACACACTGACACAGTTACTTAGTAAGTGTGTTTTATAATAGGAGAGGCTAAGCTGTTCTGAGGTGCACAAATATTAATGCCAACTATAGTCCTTGCTGCTCAGTATATGGCTTTATTGGGTTCATATATATGTGTTACTCTGGCGTTTGACACCCAGTGCCTCCCCAAGCTCTGATCTCACCGCACGTCACTGTTATTAACACTAGCACATAACAGCTACACAATATATATTATTAACACTAGCACATAACAGCTACACAATATATATTATTAACACTAGCACATAACAGTTATACAATATATATTATGAACACTAGCACATAACAGTTATACAATATATATTATTAACACTAGCACATAACAGTTATACAATATATATTATTAACACTAGCACATAACAGTTATGCAATATATATTAACACTAGCACATAACAGTTACACAATATATATTATTAACACTAGCACATAACAGCTACACAATATATATTATTAACACTAGCACATAACAGTTATGCAATATATATTAACACTAGCACATAACAGTTACACAATATATATTATTAACACTAGCACATAACAGCTACACAATATATATTATTAACACTAGCACATAACAGTTACACAATAGATATTATTAACACTAGCACATAACAGTTACACAATATATATTATTAACACTAGCACATAACAGCTACACAATATATATTATTAACACTAGCACATAACAGTTACACAATATATATTATTAACACTAGCACATAACAGCTACACAATATATATTATTAACACTAGCATATAACAGCTACACAATATATATTATTAACACTAGCACATAACAGCTACACAATATATATTATTAACACTAGCATATAACAGTTACACAATATATATTATTAACACTAGCACATAACAGATACACAATATATATTATTATCACTAGCACATAACAGCTACACAATATATATTATTAACACTAGCACATAACAGTTACACAATATATATTATTAACACTAGCACATAACAGTTACACAATATATATTATTAACACTAGCATATAACAGTTACACAATATATATTATTAACACTAGCACATAACAGCTACACAATATATATTATTATCACTAGCACATAACAGTTATGCAATATATATTAACACTAGCACATAACAGTTACACAATATATATTATTAACACTAGCACATAACAGCTACACAATATATATTATTAACACTAGCACATAACAGTTACACAATAGATATTATTAACACTAGCACATAACAGTTACACAATATATATTATTAACACTAGCACATAACAGCTACACAATATATATTATTAACACTAGCACATAACAGTTACACAATATATATTATTAACACTAGCACATAACAGCTACACAATATATATTATTAACACTAGCATATAACAGCTACACAATATATATTATTAACACTAGCACATAACAGCTACACAATATATATTATTAACACTAGCATATAACAGTTACACAATATATATTATTAACACTAGCACATAACAGATACACAATATATATTATTATCACTAGCACATAACAGCTACACAATATATATTATTAACACTAGCACATAACAGTTACACAATATATATTATTAACACTAGCACATAACAGTTACACAATATATATTATTAACACTAGCATATAACAGTTACACAATATATATTATTAACACTAGCACATAACAGCTACACAATATATATTATTATCACTAGCACATAACAGCTACACAATATATATTATTAACACTAGCACATAACAGTTACACAATATATATTATTAACACTAGCACATAACAGCTACACAATATATATTATTAACACTAGCACATAACAGCTACACAATATATATTATTAACACTAGCACATAACAGCTACACAATATATATTATTAACACTAGCACATAACAGCTACACAATATATATTATTAACACTAGCACATAACAGCTACACAATATATATTATTAACACTAGCACATAACAGTTATACAATATATATTATTAACACTAGCACATAACAGTTATACAATATATATTATTAACACTTGCACATAACAGCTACACAATATATATTATTAACACTAGCACATAACAGCTACACAATATATATTATTAACACTAGCACATAACAGCTACACAATATATATTATTAACACTAGCACATAACAGCTACACAACATATGTTATTAACATTAGCACATAACAACTACACAATATATATTATTAACACTAGCACATAGCAGCTACATAATATATATTATTAACACTAGCACATAACAGTTACACAATATATATTATTAACACTTGCACATAACAGCTACACAATATATATTATTAACACTAGCACATAACAGTTATACAATATATATTATTAACACTTGCACATAACAGCTACACAATATATATAATTAACACTAGCACTTGACAGTTGCACAATATATATTATTAACACTGGCAGATAACAGCTACACAATATATATTATTAACACTTGCACATAACAGTTACACAATATATATTATTAACACTAGCTCATAACAGTTACACAATATATATTATTAACACTAGCACATAACAGTTACACAATATATATTATTAACACTAGCACATAACAGCTACACAATATATATTATTAACACTAGCATAAAACATCTACACAATATCTATTATTAACACTAGCACATAACAGCTACAAAATATATATTATTAACACTAGCACATAACAGTTACACAATATATATTAGTAACACTAGCATATAACAGCTACAAAATATATATTATTAACACTAGCACATAACAGTTACACAATATATATTAGTAACACTAGCATATAACAGCTACACAATATATATTATTAACACTAGCACATAACAGCTACACAATATATATTATTAACACTAGCACATAACAGCTACACAATATATATTATTAACACTAGCACATAACAGTTATACAATATATATTATGAACACTAGCACATAACAGTTATACAATATATATTATTAACACTAGCACATAACAGTTATACAATATATACTATTAACACTAGCACATAACAGTTACACAATATATATTATTAACACTAGCACATAACAGTTACACAATATATATTATTAACACTAGCACATAACAGCTACACAATATATATTATTAACACTAGCACATAACAGTTACACAATATATATTATTAACACTAGCACATAACAGTTACACAATATATATTATTAACACTAGCACATAACAGCTACACAATATATATTATTAACACTAGCATATAACAGCTACACAATATATATTATTAACATTAGCACATAACAACTACACAATATATATATTAACACTAGCACATAGCAGCTACATAATATATATTATTAACACTAGCACATAACAGTTACACAATATATATTATTAACACTTGCACATAACAGCTACACAATATATATTATTAACACTAGCACATAACAGTTATACAATATATATTATTAACACTTGCACATAACAGCTACACAATATATATAATTAACACTAGCACTTGACAGTTGCACAATATATATTATTAACACTGGCAGATAACAGCTACACAATATATATTATTAACACTTGCACATAACAGTTACACAATATATATTATTAACACTAGCTCATAACAGTTACACAATATATATTATTAACACTAGCACATAACAGTTACACAATATATATTATTAACACTAGCACATAACAGCTACACAATATATATTATTAACACTAGCATAAAACATCTACACAATATCTATTATTAACACTAGCACATAACAGCTACAAAATATATATTATTACCACTAGCACATAACAGTTACACAATATATATTAGTAACACTAGCATATAACAGCTACAAAATATATATTATTAACACTAGCACATAACAGTTACACAATATATATTAGTAACACTAGCATATAACAGCTACACAATATATATTATTAACACTAGCACATAACAGCTACACAATATATATTATTAACACTAGCACATAACAGCTACACAATATATATTATTAACACTAGCACATAACAGTTATACAATATATATTATGAACACTAGCACATAACAGTTATACAATATATATTATTAACACTAGCACATAACAGTTATACAATATATACTATTAACACTAGCACATAACAGTTACACAATATATATTATTAACACTAGCACATAACAGTTACACAATATATATTATTAACACTAGCACATAACAGCTACACAATATATATTATTAACACTAGCACATAACAGTTACACAATATATATTATTAACACTAGCACATAACAGTTACACAATATATATTATTAACACTAGCACATAACAGCTACACAATATATATTATTAACACTAGCATATAACAGCTACACAATATATATTATTAACACTAGCACATAACAGCTACACAATATATATTATTAACACTAGCATATAACAGTTACACAATATATATTATTAACACTAGCACATAACAGATACAGAATATATATTATTATCACTAGCACATAACAGCTACACAATATATATTATTAACACTAGCACATAACAGCTACCCAATATATATTATTAACACTAGCACATAACAGCTACACAATATATATTATTAACACTAACACATAACAGCTACACAATATATATTATTAACACTAGCACATAACAGCTACACAATATATATTATTAACACTAGCACATAACAGTTATACAATATATATTATTAACACTAGCACATAACAGTTATACAATATATATTATTAACACTAGCACATAACAGTTACACAATATATATTATTAACACTAGCACATAACAGTTACACAATATATATTATTAACACTAGCACATAACAGCTACACAATATATATTATTAACACTAGCACATAACAGCTACACAATATATATTATTAACACTAGCACATAACAGCTACACAATATATATTATTAACACTAGCACATAACAGTTATACATTATATATTATGAATACTAGCACATAACAGTTATACAATATATATTATTAACACTAGCACATAACAGTTACACAATATATATTATTAACACTAGCACATACCAGCTGTACAATATATATTATTAACACTAGCACATACCAGCTGTACAATATATATTATTAACACTAGCACATACCAGCTGTACAATATATATTATTAACACTAGCACATACCAGCTGTACAATATGTATTATTAACACTAGCACATAACAGCTACACAATATATGTTATTAACATTAGCACATAACAACTACACAATATATATTATTAACACTAGCACATAGCAGCTACACAATATATATTATTAACACTAGCACATAACAGCTACACAATATATATTATTAACACTAGCACATAACAGTTACACAATATATATTATTAACACTAGCACATAACAGCTACACAATATATATTATTATCACTAGCACATAACAGCTACACAATATATATTATTAACACTAGCACATAACAGGTACACAATATATATTATTAACACTTGCACATAACAGCTACACAATATATATTATTAACACTAGCACATAACAGCTACACAATATATTTTATTAACACTAGCACATAACAGCTACACAATATATATTATTAACACTAGCACATAACAGCTACACAACATATGTTATTAACATTAGCACATAACAACTACACAATATATATTATTAACACTAGCACATAGCAGCTACATAATATATATTATTAACACTAGCACATAACAGTTACACAATATATATTATTAACACTTGCACATAACAGCTACACAATATATATTATTAACACTAGCACATAACAGTTATACAATATATATTATTAACACTTGCACATAACAGCTACACAATATATATTATTAACACTAGCACTTGACAGTTGCACAATATATATTATTAACACTGGCAGATAACAGCTACACAATATATATTATTAACACTTGCACATAACAGTTACACAATATATATTATTAACACTAGCTCATAACAGTTACACAATATATATTATTAACACTAGCACATAACAGTTACACAATATATATTATTATCACTAGCACATAACAGCTACACAATATATATTATTAACACTAGCATAAAACATCTACACAATATCTATTATTAACACTAGCACATAACAGCTACAAAATATATATTATTAACACTAGCACATAACAGTTACACAATATATATTAGTAACACTAGCATATAACAGCTACAAAATATATATTATTAACACTAGCACATAACAGTTACACAATATATATTAGTAACACTAGCATATAACAGCTACACAATATATCTTATTAACACTAGCACATAACAGCTACACAATATATATTATTAACACTAGCACATAACAGCTACACAATATATATTATTAACACTAGCACATAACAGTTATACAATATATATTATGAACACTAGCACATAACAGTTATACAATATATATTATTAACACTAGCACATAACAGTTATGCAATATATATTAACACTAGCACATAACAGTTACACAATATATATTATTAACACTAGCACATAACAGCTACACAATATATATTATTAACACTAGCACATAACAGTTACACAATATATATTATTAACACTAGCACATAACAGTTACACAATATATATTATTAACACTAGCACATAACAGCTACACAATATATATTATTAACACTAGCACATAACAGTTACACAATATATATTATTAACACTAGCACATAACAGTTACACAATATATATTATTAACACTAGCACATAACAGCTACACAATATATATTATTAACACTAGCATATAACAGCTACACAATATATATTATTAACACTAGCACATAACAGCTACACAATATATATTATTAACACTAGCATATAACAGTTACACAATATATATTATTAACACTAGCACATAACAGATACACAATATATATTATTATCACTAGCACATAAGGGATTAAATGCCATATCCTCCTCTGTGGAAAGAATAACTTATAACTATATACATTCTTGGTTTAACATAAACTCAACTTAGTTTCTAAACGTAGAAATAAATAACACAACAAAATAACGACACAACAACTTTTTATGGTTAGAGAAAACCCGCAGGTCACGTTTATTGTGGCAACACAAGAACTAACGACCGTCTGAATAAACATGGACCAGGGGGGCGGCAATCAGGTACTAGCTAAACGTAGTAACCCATGCTAACAAGATGGGCAGTACCAGGGCGCAGGAGAAGAAGCAGAGCGTAGCTCAATACTATAAAAACAGGGAATTCTCGGCATCGGAATCACACGGGCAGGGAACACCCCAGACGCGCGTCTGGGGACTTCACCCCTGGCCGGAAGTGCCGTCACTCTACCTCGATCACATCCTGCCCCCGGACACTGTCCACCCGCCAGCCCAGGGTGCAAACCACCACTCCGTACCAGTAAGGGCCAGGATCAAAAAGGTGCGTAAACCAGATTGAAATAACTGGGGAGCTGAAACTTAACGTCCTTGGACTTACAGAAATAGGCTGGTTAGCCCTCATCATGCCTTCGGATAGCCCTAGTCCCTGGGGACCACCATAAGGACGGATCCCCCTACTGATTGCAAAATAATAAACAAAGGGAGGGAAGGGTGGGGAAAACTTTGAGAAAAACAGCAGAAAGAGGACATGTGCTTCCTGTACTGGGCTTAAAAAGGTAAGCTGGAACCCCTCCTCTCTTTCTGCAACATTGTTTCACATACACAACACAACACTCCCCTCCTCCGTCTTGGCCTTAACCCTTATGTGCATTCCAGGCAATTTTGCCTTACATTTCCTTAAGGGATTAAATGCCATATCCTCCTCTGTGAAAAGAATAACTTATAACTATATACATTCTTGGTTTAACATAAACTCAACTTAGTTTCTAAACGTAGAAATAAATAACACAACAAAATAACGACACAACAACTTTTTATGGTTAGAGAAAACCCGCAGGTCACGTTTATTGTGGCAACACAAGAACTAACGACCGTCTGAATAAACATGGACCAGGGGGGCGGCAATCAGGTACTAGCTAAACGTAGTAACCCATGCTAACAAGATGGGCAGTACCAGGGCGCAGGAGAAGAAGCAGAGCGTCGCTCAATACTATAAAAACAGGGAATTCTCGGCATCGGAATCACACGGGCAGGGAACACCCCAGACGCGCGTCTGGGGACTTCACCCCTGACCGGAAGTGCCGTCACTCTACCTCGATCACATCCTGCCCCCGGACACTGTCCACCCGCCACGAGATCGCCCAAATATCAAGGGCCACTCTCGCCGCCACCCAACTCACACAAATAGGAGCAGGGACTGACGTATATCTTCAATAAACAGGTCCATGCCATGGTCCGTAAGATGGACCCCGTCGCCTCGGTACAGGCTCCGGTCAGCGGCCGTAATGAACTTGTGTTCCACAACAAAACCACCTAGCTCGCACATAAGCTTCCTAACATCTCTATTGAGCTTCTTGCGAACTTGGAACGCTGCCCTATGATTAGCCATGTGTCTCCACGTCAACCTCGGTATCATGTTTGACCAGCCCATTCTCACACCAGGCAACCAAGCTTTAAAGGTGCGCAGATCTGATAGGATCACTGCGCTCAATTCCCGGCCGGGAATTGAGCCAAGATCATTTCCACCTAAGTGGATGATCAGAACATGGGGTTTCTCCCACCGCCTCATGGCGGATTGCAGTAACCCAGGCAGATCTGCCCAGCAAAGGCCTCTCCTCCCTAACCACCTGACTACCACCCTAGAGAATGAGAACCCAAGCTGCTGCCCTCCAGGTTGCGATGCTGCTCGGATAGCCGCCCAGTGTACGAACGAGTGCCCAACGATCCAGGCACAAAGTGGCCCTCTTCTAGGCCCTGCAATAGAAACAAGAGTTAGGGCATATAATGGCAGTGCAGTGTGCAACATTATTAACCAGCAAATACTAACATTGGGATATAAGTGGCCTAACGTAAATCTGATACCTCCTACACTTCCACCTCCCAAGCACCATTATGCGGTCAGCCGACCAGCCTAAAGTCGCCGCCGTCGTAGCAGCTCCAACCCTAAAGGAGTGAGGAGCTATGGTATTGGGATTCAAGCCTACTTTTTTAGCCGCCCACCCCAAAACCTTCCGGAATTGAAACCTCGTAAGGGGGGTACCATCCTGATGAATTAAAAATCTAACCGCACCCACTGGACGCCTGTCCGAGAAGGTCTTCAACAGTGCACTAGGGCAGCAGGCGGAACCCGCATGCGCGGGTAGCGACAGCCAGGCCCCCCTACCATCCTGATCGACTTTCGATCGAGGGATGAAAAGCAATACCCCATTATCCGTAAACCTGACGTGCTCCGCCAGGACACCACCCACTTTCGCCAACTTAGACTGCGGGACCAATTCCCCCACTCGGAGTGCGCCATGAAACGCCATGGCGAACGCCGCTGAAAAAAGCCGCACCTCGTAGTCTGAGGAACATACCTCCGGTAGAACACGAAGCAGGAGGACCAACCTGTCCGCCGTTATGGGTTCCCTAACGTCCGGACGCCGCACTTCCGACCTTCCCCAACCCCTCAGTATTTGACGAATCAAAAATGTTTTGGAAGAGTCCGTCAGCGTGAATAGTTTACAGAAAAAGGACACCGCCGCTAACCGCGCGGATACCGCCCCTTTCTTAGCTAACTTAGACCTAAGCTCTGCGAGCCAGCGCAATAGCCAGTCTTGCTCACCAGCACAAGAAGGAAATCCTTGGACATCACAGAAGAATACCCATTCTTCCCAGTACCTTACATAGGACTTCCAAGTGGAAGGTGCCAGGGACGCCTTGAGCACCGGAATCAGGGACTGCCATCCAAAGCCACCTGCCAAAGAAAAGGGGGACAAGGAAAGCCATGAGTGGCAGCCTCAGGAGCACATTTCCTAAAATTTTCCCATTGAAAGCGAGATAGTGCATCAGCAATAACGTTTTTAACCCCTGGGACATGCATAGCCCGAAACTCAATGTTCCGCTTGAGGCATCTCAAAACCAGAATTCTCAGATATTGAATTACTGGCGGTGAGGAAGAAGAGAGACCGTTAATGGCGAAAACCACGCTCAAATTGTCCGTCCAAAAAATGACGGAACGGTTCTCGAGCTTGTCCCCCCAGATCTCCAACGCCACCAGAATGGGGAAAAGCTCTAGAAGGCACAGGTTCCTGGTCAGGCCCCTGGCCGCCCACTCGGCCGGCCAAGGTTCGGCGCTCCACTCGGCATTGAGCTAGGCGCCGTATCCAAAAACCCCAGCGGCATCAGTAAAGAGGTGCAGTTCTCGCGCCGGAATCTGAGGGGATCTCCAAATACAGATCCCATTGAAATCCCTGAGGAACAGATCCCAGACACGGAGGTCTTCCTTCATGTCATTATTAACCATAAGTTTGGCTTTGGGGGAAGTAACTCCCGGCAACAAGCGCTCCATTCTCTTCAGGAAAATCCTCCCCATCGGGATGACCCTCCCTGCAAAGTTGAGCAGACCCAAAACCGATTGGAGCTCTTTCAGCGTGCAAAACTGCGCCGCTGCGAGGCTCCTGACTGCTGTCAACATCTTCCGTACCTTATCAACCGGAAGCCTACATTCCTGGGCTACCGAATCAATTTCGATACCCAGGAAAGTAAGACAAGTGCAAGGGCCCTCCGTTTTGTCTTCTGCTAAGGGGACTCCAAATTTCTCCATCAACAGCCGCATGGCATAAAGGAGCAGCTCACATTCCCTAGACCCCTGTCTACCTACCAGGAGAAAGTCGTCCAAGTAGTGAGCAATCCTATCCTCTCCTGTCACTTCCGCAACGGCCCAATGCAAGAAGGAACTAAACGCCTCAAAATAGGCGCAGGAAATGGAACACCCCATGGGCAAACAACGGTCAACATAATAGTGTCCGTTGAAGAAACATCCCATTAAGTAAAATGATGCGGGGTGAATCGGCAAGAGTCTGAAAGCAGACTCGATGTCAAGCTTGGCCAGTAATGCCCCATGACCCGATCTGCGTACTACTTGTAAGGCATCATCAAATGACTGGTAATATACCGTACTCAAGTCCTGAGGAATGGCGTCATTGACTGACTTTCCCTTTGGGTATGAGAGATGTTGTATCATCCTAAACTTTCCTGGGTCTTTTTTGGGCACAACCCCTAGAGGCGAGATAACCAATCCCGGCATAGGTCTTTCCTTAAACGGGCCAGCCATTCTACCCAGTGAAACTTCCTTACCCAATTTCTCCTTCAATACCTCCGGGAACAGGGAGGCAGATTTCAGGTTCCTGCGAGAAGCCGCACCCGAAACCGGACCTTGTACGGGGATAACAAAACCTTCCCGGAGCCCTGACTCCAACAAGGCCGCCGCTACCCTATCGGGGTAGAGCGTGAGCCACTTACTAATTGCGGCCACCTTCAGCGGGGTGTCCGCTCTTAGCGACAGCAGGGCCTCTTGGCCCAGTCCTGTCCTGTTTGTCCCCTTTTTTAACGCAGTCTGCGGCTGGGTGAAATCCCCCGCAGATGCGACAAGCGTGCCGAAAGGAACACGCGGTTCCCAACATGCATTGCTTGTCCTGGAATTTCCAACAGACCCCCGCTGGGCGTCTGCGAAATCTATTTGCGAGTCGAAACTGTGTTGCACCCGCCGGGGCACCAGAAGTACCTAGCGATTTCTCGGGACCCAGCCGGGCCCAGAGTTGCATTTCTACGCACCCAAAATCCAACAGTGGATTACCCACCATCTTTCTGCGGAACTCCTCATCATAATCCCGTCAGGCACCATCGCGATAATTATCAGCAATGATCTCCATGTTTTCCATGTATTTCAACACGGCTAAACACTGGTCCGGCCATTTTTGCAAATAGCAGGACGCATAGATCCTGAAACACCGGCGCCATTCGTGAAATGTGTCTGGGCGCTGGTACTTCTTGGGGCCTGTCCCATCCTCTGCTCTCGCTTTCTGCCTTAGGGCTTCCACCGAGAGCTTGAAGATGTTAACAAACTTCCCCTCTTGAATTCTCCGTACTGTCTTAGTCTTCAAATGCTCGTGCAGATCATAAGAAGACCAGGACCTAGTGTCCCCTTGGAGTGCCACCTTCCGATTAACGGGCCTCCCCACCCCACTTATGCGAAGTCTGGGTGGGGCCGCCCTGTCGGACCTGTCAGAGGCAATATAGTCATAACGGTCACGCAAGCCCCCTTTTTCTGATCTCTTCTCTTCAGTTAACCATCTAAGCATCTTATACATTCGTTTATTGCCCATGCAACCCCAGTTCCTTGTCATTTTCTGACCCAGAATCATCCGAGGATGAGGTAAAACCCCGCAACCCCACTGAAACTGAGGACTCACCATCTCTCACACCGATCCTGTTCGTAATCGCCACAACTCCCGAAGTAGAAGGACGCTCATCCTCTGACACCATGGAGTCCGGGCCGCTCTCAGCACCTCTCTCCAACCCGCTGCCTGAATCTCCTGATGTAGCCATGTCGCTTTCCTGCAAAAGAGATTGCCAGAGAGGAGTACCACGAAGGGGAAGGTCTGCTCTACCCCTCCCCCTGTGCCCAGACCGCTCATTCATCCCCTCACACACATCCTGGTTGCCTTCGCCACCTGCAACTTCCAGCACCACCCCCCATATTGCTCACTAACGCCAGCACCTCCAGTAGGGCCTGATCTGAAATTTCCCCCCTACTAGCCCCAACCTCCCCCGAAGATTGATCAAGGGAAGGGGAAAGGGAGGGAAGTAAAGGGGTTCGACCCACCGTTTCTGGCGATGGAGGAATCCACTCAGCTGCTTCATCGCTGTCTTCAACCACTTCTCTCTCTGCAGGTTCCTCCCTAGCCTCCATGATTCTTTAGATCTCCATGGTGCTTTAGATCTCCTTGAACGTCTCATGTGAAAACTTTGAGAAAAACAGCAGAAAGAGGACATGTGCTTCCTGTACTGGGCTTAAAAAGGTAAGCTGGAACCCCTCCTCTCTTTCTGCAACATTGTTTCACACACACAACACAACACTCCCCTCCTCCGTCTTGGCCTTAACCCTTATGTGCATTCCAGGCAATTTGCCTTACATTTCCTTAACAGCTACACAATATATATTATTAACATTTAGCACATAACAGCTACACAATATATATTATTAACACTAGCACATAACAGCTACACAATATATATTATTAACACTAGCACATAACAGCTACACAATATATATTATTAACACTAGCACATAACAGCTACACAATATATATTATTAACACTAGCACATAACAGCTACACAATATATATTATTAACACTAGCACATAACAGCTACACAATATATATTATTAACACTAGCACATAACAGTTATACAATATATATTATTAACACTAGCACATAACAGTTATACAATATATATTATTAACACTAGCACATAACAGTTACACAATATATATTATTAACACTAGCACATAACAGTTACACAATATATATTATTAACACTAGCACATAACAGCTACACAATATATATTATTAACACTAGCACATAACAGCTACACAATATATATTATTAACACTAGCACATAACAGCTACACAATATATATTATTAACACTAGCACATAACAGTTATACAATATATATTATGAACACTAGCACATAACAGTTATACAATATATATTATTAACACTAGCACATAACAGTTATACAATATATATTATTAACACTAGCACATAACAGTTACGCAATATATATTATTAACACTAGCACATAACAGTTACACAATATATATTATTAACACTAGCACATAACAGCTACACAATATATATTATTAACACTAGCACATAACAGTTACACAATATATATTATTAACACTAGCACATAACAGCTACACAATATATATTATTAACACTAGCACATAACAGTTACACAATATATATTATTAACACTAGCACATAACAGTTACACAATATATATTATTAACACTAGCACATAACAGCTACACAAAATATATTATTAACACTAGCATATAACAGCTACACAATATATATTATTAACACTAGCACATAACAGCTACACAATATATATTATTAACACTAGCACATAACAGATACACAATATATATTATTAACACTAGCACATAACAGTTACACAATATATATTATTAACACTAGCACATACCAGCTGTACAATATATATTATTAACACTAGCACATACCAGCTGTACAATATATATTATTAACACTAGCACATACCAGCTGTACAATATATATTATTAACACTAGCACATAACAGCTACACAATATATGTTATTAACATTAGCACATAACAACTACACAATATATATTATTAACACTAGCACATAGCAGCTACACAATATATATTATTAACACTAGCACATAACAGCTACACAATATATATTATTAACACTAGCACATAACAGTTACACAATATATATTATTAACACTAGCACATAACAGCTACACAATATATATTATTATCACTAGCACATAACAGCTACACAATATATATTATTAACACTAGCACATAACAGGTACACAATATATATTATTAACACTTGCACATAACAGCTACACAATATATATTATTAACACTAGCACATAACAGCTACACAATATATATTATTAACACTAGCACATAACAGCTACACAATATATATTATTAACACTAGCACATAACAGCTACACAACATATGTTATTAACATTAGCACATAACAACTACACAATATATATTATTAACACTAGCACATAGCAGCTACATAATATATATTATTAACACTAGCACATAACAGTTACACAATATATATTATTAACACTTGCACATAACAGCTACACAATATATATTATTAACACTAGCATATAACAGTTGTACAATATATATTATTAACACTAGCACATAACAGCTACACAATATATATTATTAACACTTGCACATAACAGCTACACAATATATATTATTAACACTAGCACATAACAGCTACACAATATATATTATTAACACTAGCACATAACAGCTACACAATATATATTATTAACACTAGCACATAACAGCTACACAACATATGTTATTAACATTAGCACATAACAACTACACAATATATATTATTAACACTAGCACATAGCAGCTACATAATATATATTATTAACACTAGCACATAACAGTTACACAATATATATTATTAACACTTGCACATAACAGCTACACAATATATATTATTAACACTAGCATATAACAGTTGTACAATATATATTATTAACACTAGCACATAACAGCTACACAATATATATTATTAACACTAGCACATAACAGCTACACAATATATATTATTAACACTAGCACATAACAGCTACACAACATATGTTATTAACATTAGCACATAACAACTACACAATATATATTAGTAACACTAGCACATAGCAGCTACATAATATATATTATTAACACTTGCACATAACAGCTACACAATATATATTATTAACACTAGCACATAACAGCTACACAATATATATTATTAACACTAGCACTTGACAGTTGCACAATATATATTATTAACACTGGCAGATAACAGCTACACAATATATATTATTAACACTTGCATATAACAGTTACACAATATATATTATTAACACTAGCTCATAACAGTTACACAATATATATTATTAACACTAGCACATAACAGTTAAACAATATATATTATTAACACTAGCACATAACAGCTACACAATATATATTATTAACACTAGCACGAAACATCTACACAATATCTATTATTAACACTAGCACATAACAGCTACAAAATATATATTATTAACACTAGCACATAACAGTTACACAATATATATTAGTAACACTAGCATATAACAGCTACACAATATATATTATTAACACTAGCACATAACAGTTACATAATATATATTATTAACACTAGCACATAACAGTTACACAATATATATTATTAACACTAGCACATAACAGTTACACAATATATATTATTAACACTAGCACATAACAGCTACACAATATATATTATTAACACTAGCACATAACAGCTACACAATATATATTATTAACACTAGCACATAACAGCTACACAATATATATTATTAACACTAGCACATAACAGCTACACAATATATATTATTAACACTAGCACATAACAGTTACACAATATATATTATTAACACTAGCACATAACAGCTACACAATATATATTATTAACACTAGCACATAACAGCTACACAATATATATTATTAACACTAGCACATAACAGCTACACAACATATGTTATTAACATTAGCACATAACAACTACACAATATATATTAGTAACACTAGCACATAGCAGCTACATAATATATATTATTAACACTAGCACATAACAGTTACACAATATATATTATTAACACTTGCACATAACAGCTACACAATATATATTATTAACACTAGCACATAACAGATACACAATATATATTATTAACACTAGCACATAACAGTTACACAATATATATTATTTACACTAGCACATAACAGTTACACAATATATATTATTAACACTAGCACATAACAGTTACACAATATATATTATTAACACTAGCACATAACAGATACACAATATATATTATTAACACTAGCAGATAACAGATACACAATATATATTATTAACACTAGCACATACCAGCTGTACAATATATATTATTAACACTAGCACATAACAGATACACAATATATATTATTAACACTAGCACATAACAGTTACACAATATATATTATTAACACTAGCACATACCAGCTGTACAATATATATTATTAACACTAGCACATACCAGCTGTACAATATATATTATTAACACTAGCACATACCAGCTGTACAATATATATTATTAACACTAGCACATAACAGCTACACAATATATGTTATTAACATTAGCACATAACAACTACACAATATATATTATTAACACTAGCACATAGCAGCTACACAATATATATTATTAACACTAGCACATAACAGCTACACAATATATATTATTAACACTAGCACATAACAGTTACACAATATATATTATTAACACTAGCACATAACAGCTACACAATATATATTATTATCACTAGCACATAACAGCTACACAATATATATTATTAACACTAGCACATAACAGGTACACAATATATATTATTAACACTTGCACATAACAGCTACACAATATATATTATTAACACTAGCACATAACAGCTACACAATATATATTATTAACACTAGCACATAACAGCTACACAATATATATTATTAACACTAGCACATAACAGCTACACAACATATGTTATTAACATTAGCACATAACAACTACACAATATATATTATTAACACTAGCACATAGCAGCTACATAATATATATTATTAACACTAGCACATAACAGTTACACAATATATATTATTAACACTAGCACATAACAGCTACACAATATATATTATTAACACTAGCATATAACAGTTGTACAATATATATTATTAACACTAGCACATAACAGCTACACAATATATATTATTAACACTTGCACATAACAGCTACACAATATATATTATTAACACTAGCACATAACAGCTACACAATATATATTATTAACACTAGCACATAACAGCTACACAATATATATTATTAACACTAGCACATAACAGCTACACAACATATGTTATTAACATTAGCACATAACAACTACACAATATATATTATTAACACTAGCACATAGCAGCTACATAATATATATTATTAACACTAGCACATAACAGTTACACAATATATATTATTAACACTAGCACATAACAGCTACACAATATATATTATTAACACTAGCATATAACAGTTGTACAATATATATTATTAACACTAGCACATAACAGCTACACAATATATATTATTAACACTAGCACATAACAGCTACACAATATATATTATTAACACTAGCACATAACAGCTACACAACATATGTTATTAACATTAGCACATAACAACTACACAATATATATTAGTAACACTAGCACATAGCAGCTACATAATATATATTATTAACACTTGCACATAACAGCTACACAATATATATTATTAACACTAGCACATAACAGCTACACAATATATATTATTAACACTAGCACTTGACAGTTGCACAATATATATTATTAACACTGGCAGATAACAGCTACACAATATATATTATTAACACTTGCATATAACAGTTACACAATATATATTATTAACACTAGCTCATAACAGTTACACAATATATATTATTAACACTAGCACATAACAGTTAAACAATATATATTATTAACACTAGCACATAACAGCTACACAATATATATTATTAACACTAGCATAAAACATCTACACAATATCTATTATTAACACTAGCACATAACAGCTACAAAATATATATTATTAACACTAGCACATAACAGTTACACAATATATATTAGTAACACTAGCATATAACAGCTACACAATATATATTATTAACACTAGCACATAACAGTTACATAATATATATTATTAACACTAGCACATAACAGTTACACAATATATATTATTAACACTAGCACATAACAGTTACACAATATATATTATTAACACTAGCACATAACAGCTACACAATATATATTATTAACACTAGCACATAACAGCTACACAATATATATTATTAACACTAGCACATAACAGCTACACAATATATATTATTAACACTAGCACATAACAGCTACACAATATATATTATTAACACTAGCACATAACAGTTACACAATATATATTATTAACACTAGCACATAACAGCTACACAATATATATTATTAACACTAGCACATAACAGCTACACAATATATATTATTAACACTAGCACATAACAGCTACACAACATATGTTATTAACATTAGCACATAACAACTACACAATATATATTAGTAACACTAGCACATAGCAGCTACATAATATATATTATTAACACTAGCACATAACAGTTACACAATATATATTATTAACACTTGCACATAACAGCTACACAATATATATTATTAACACTAGCACATAACAGATACACAATATATATTATTAACACTAGCACATAACAGTTACACAATATATATTATTTACACTAGCACATAACAGTTACACAATATATATTATTAACACTAGCTCATAACAGTTACACAATATATATTATTAACACTAGCACATAACAGATACACAATATATATTATTAACACTAGCAGATAACAGATACACAATATATATTATTAACACTAGCACATACCAGCTGTACAATATATATTATTAACACTAGCACATAACAGATACACAATATATATTATTAACACTAGCACATAACAGTTACACAATATATATTATTAACACTAGCACATACCAGCTGTACAATATATATTATTAACACTAGCACATACCAGCTGTACAATATATATTATTAACACTAGCACATACCAGCTGTACAATATATATTATTAACACTAGCACATAACAGCTACACAATATATGTTATTAACATTAGCACATAACAACTACACAATATATATTATTAACACTAGCACATAGCAGCTACACAATATATATTATTAACACTAGCACATAACAGCTACACAATATATATTATTAACACTAGCACATAACAGTTACACAATATATATTATTAACACTAGCACATAACAGCTACACAATATATATTATTATCACTAGCACATAACAGCTACACAATATATATTATTAACACTAGCACATAACAGGTACACAATATATATTATTAACACTTGCACATAACAGCTACACAATATATATTATTAACACTAGCACATAACAGCTACACAATATATATTATTAACACTAGCACATAACAGCTACACAATATATATTATTAACACTAGCACATAACAGCTACACAACATATGTTATTAACATTAGCACATAACAACTACACAATATATATTATTAACACTAGCACATAGCAGCTACATAATATATATTATTAACACTAGCACATAACAGTTACACAATATATATTATTAACACTTGCACATAACAGCTACACAATATATATTATTAACACTAGCATATAACAGTTGTACAATATATATTATTAACACTAGCACATAACAGGTACACAATATATATTATTAACACTTGCACATAACAGCTACACAATATATATTATTAACACTAGCACATAACAGCTACACAATATATATTATTAACACTAGCACATAACAGCTACACAATATATATTATTAACACTAGCACATAACAGCTACACAACATATGTTATTAACATTAGCACATAACAACTACACAATATATATTATTAACACTAGCACATAGCAGCTACATAATATATATTATTAACACTAGCACATAACAGTTACACAATATATATTATTAACACTTGCACATAACAGCTACACAATATATATTATTAACACTAGCATATAACAGTTGTACAATATATATTATTAACACTAGCACATAACAGCTACACAATATATATTATTAACACTAGCACATAACAGCTACACAATATATATTATTAACACTAGCACATAACAGCTACACAACATATGTTATTAACATTAGCACATAACAACTACACAATATATATTAGTAACACTAGCACATAGCAGCTACATAATATATATTATTAACACTTGCACATAACAGCTACACAATATATATTATTAACACTAGCACATAACAGCTACACAATATATATTATTAACACTAGCACTTGACAGTTGCACAATATATATTATTAACACTGGCAGATAACAGCTACACAATATATATTATTAACACTAGCATATAACAGTTACACAATATATATTATTAACACTAGCTCATAACAGTTACACAATATATATTATTAACACTAGCACATAACAGTTAAACAATATATATTATTAACACTAGCACATAACAGCTACACAATATATATTATTAACACTAGCATAAAACATCTACACAATATCTATTATTAACACTAGCACATAACAGCTACAAAATATATATTATTAACACTAGCACATAACAGTTACACAATATATATTAGTAACACTAGCATATAACAGCTACACAATATATATTATTAACACTAGCACATAACAGTTACATAATATATATTATTAACACTAGCACATAACAGTTACACAATATATATTATTAACACTAGCACATAACAGTTACACAATATATATTATTAACACTAGCACATAACAGCTACACAATATATATTATTAACACTAGCACATAACAGCTACACAATATATATTATTAACACTAGCACATAACAGCTACACAATATATATTATTAACACTAGCACATAACAGCTACACAATATATATTATTAACACTAGCACATAACAGTTACACAATATATATTATTAACACTAGCACATAACAGCTACACAATATATATTATTAACACTAGCACATAACAGCTACACAATATATATTATTAACACTAGCACATAACAGCTACACAACATATGTTATTAACATTAGCACATAACAACTACACAATATATATTAGTAACACTAGCACATAGCAGCTACATAATATATATTATTAACACTAGCACATAACAGTTACACAATATATATTATTAACACTTGCACATAACAGCTACACAATATATATTATTAACACTAGCACATAACAGATACACAATATATATTATTAACACTAGCACATAACAGTTACACAATATATATTATTTACACTAGCACATAACAGTTACACAATATATATTATTAACACTAGCTCATAACAGTTACACAATATATATTATTAACACTAGCACATAACAGTTACACAATATATATTATTAACACTAGCACATAACAGATACACAATATATATTATTAACACTAGCAGATAACAGTTACACAATATATATTAGTAACACTAGCAGATAACAGTTACACAATATATATTAGTAACACTAGCACATAACAGCTACACAATATATATTATTAACACTAGCACATAACAGCTACACAATATATATTATTAACACTAGCACATAACAGTTACACAATATATATTATTAACACTAGCACATAACAGCTACACAATATATATTATTAACACTAGCACATAACAGTTACACAATATATATTATTAACACTAGCACATAACAGTTACACAGTAATTATTATTAACACTAGCACATAACAGTTACACAATATATATTATTTACACTAGCACATAACAGTTACACAATATTATTAACACTAGCACATAACAGTTACACAATAGATATTATTTACACTAGCACGTAACAGTTACATAATATATATTATTAACACTAGCACATAACAGTGACACAAAATATATTATTAATACTAGCACATAACAGCTACACAATATATATTATTAACACTAGCACATAACAGCTACACAATATATATTATTATCACTAGCACATAACAGCTACACAATATATATTATTAACACTAGCACATAACAGTTACACAATATATATTATTAACACTAGCACATAACAGCTACACAATATATATTATTAACACTAGCACATAACAGTTACACAATATATATTACTAACACTAGCACATAACAGCTACACAATATATATTATTAACACTAGCACATAACAGCTACACAATATATATAATTAACACTAGCACATAACAGCTACACAATATATATAATTAACACTAGCACATAACAGCTACACAATATATATTATTAACACTAGCACATAACAGCTACACATTATATATTATTAACACTAGCACATAACAGTTACACAATATATATTATTAACACTAGTACATAACAGCTACACAATATATATTTCTAACACTAGCACATAACAGCTACACAATATATATTGATATATAAGCACATTTCTATGCCTAACTGGTCCTAGAAGAATTTTCAAAGATAAATAACAAACCAACTCCAATCTTCCACTTGTCCCCAAATGAAACATGCACACTAGAAAATCTTAGACAAAATAAAAACATAGTGATGCGAGATGCAGACAAGGGAGGTGGAATAGTATTTCAGAATTTTGAAGCCTACATATCTGAAGCACAAAGAATTCTTAATAATAAATAATATTACATTGTGTTAGATAAGGATACTACTACACATTACTCAACACTTTTGAAAAAACAAAATTTATGCTTACCTGATAAATGTATTTATTTCTTGACACGATGAGTCCACGTATCATCATTAATTACTGTTGGGAATATCACTCCTGCCCAGCAAGAGGCGGCAAAGAGGACCATAGCAAAGCTTTTAAATACCCTTCCCTCCCACCCCAGTCATTCAACCGAAGTAAAGGAGAGAAAGGAAGAAACAAGGTGCAGAGGTGCCTGAAATTTATAACATACTAACAACCTGTTTAAATAACAGGGCGGGCCGTGGACTCATAGTGTCAAGAAATAAATACATTTATCAGGTAAGCATAAATTTTGTTTTCTTTCTTATGACATGATGAGTCCACGATCATCATTAATTACTGTTGGGAATCAATACCCAAGCTAGAGTACACAGATGATAAGGGAGGGCCAACCAGGAAACCTAAACGGAAGGCACCACTGCTTGAAAAACCTTTCTCCCAAAAGAGGACTCAGCCAAGGAAAAAGAGTCAAATTTATAGAAGTTTGAAAAAGGGAGGACCAGGTTGCAGGCTTGCAAATCTGTTCCATAAAGGCTTCATTTTGAATGCCCAGGAAGAGGGAACAACCCTCGCAGACAAAGCCGTTACTCCCTCAGGAGGCTGCTGTCCAGCAGTTTCATAAGCAAAGCAAATGATACTCTTCAGCCACAAAGTAAAGGAAGTAGCCTTAGCTTTCTGTCTCTTACGTTAAACAGAAGACTGACGAAAATCCTTAGTCGACTGTACAAAGAATCATTGTGCACGTACCACGTCCAGATTGTGTAGAAGCCGTTCCTCATGAAAAGAAGGATTAGGACACAAGGAAAGAACAACAATCTCCTGAATAATGTTCCGATCTGAAACCCCTTTAGGGAGAAACCCTAAATTAGAACGTAAACCCACCTTATCCGAATGAAAATAAGGTAAGGAGACTCATACTGTAAAGCCGAGAGCTCTGACACTCTACAAGCAGAGGAAATATCTAAGGAATTCAGTGGCTCAAACGGAGCCCCTTGAAGAACCTTAAGAACTAAATTAAGACTCCAAGGAGGAGTAACTGATTTGAACACAGGCCTGATCCTGACCAAGGCCTTACCAAATGAATATACATCTGGGAAGTCCACCAGACGATCATGTAGCAAAATACACAAGGCAGTTATTCGACCCTTTAGGAAACTTGCCAATAATCCCTTCTACAAACCTTCTTGGAGAAAAGACCTAATTCTAGGAATCCAAACTCTACTCGTTTTTAAGAGTAGCCCTTGGATTCACACCAGTATAAATATATATGCCATATCTTATGGTTAAAACTTCCCTAGTAACAGGCTTACAAGCCTGAATCATGGTCTCAATGAAAATCCACGCTTGGATAAAATAAAGCGTTCATCTTCAAGTAGTCAGCTTCAGAGAAACTAGATTTGGATGAAAGAAGGGTCCTTGAAGTAGAAGGTCCTTCTTCAATGGAAGTCTCCAAGGTGGAAGATGTGACATGTCCACCAGGACAGCATACCAAATCCTGCAAGGCCACGCTGGTGAAATGAGGATCACTGACGCCCTCTCCTGCTTAATTTGAGCCAAGACTCAAGGAAGAAAAGCAAACAGAGGAATAAGTATGCGAGACTGAAATTCCAAGGTACCGCCAGAGCGTCTATCAGTACAGCCTGAGGGTTCCTTGACCTTGACCGGTACCTCGGAAGCTTGACATTCTGTTGAGAAGCCATGAGATCCAATTGCAACTGACCCCATTGAAAATCAGGCTGGAAAAACACTTCTGGCTGGAGTTCCGACTCCCCCGGGGTGAAAGGTCCGACTACTTACGAAGACCACCTCTCAGATGTCCACTTCTATCTTATAAATAACAAAACAAACTGATTACTTGTTTCTCTCCCTGATCTAGAGAAGAGACCTGTCACTCAGAAGGGACTGCGTTACTCACATCTACCCAACTTTATTCTGGATTACATTGAGGACTCTCATTCAAAACAGTGGGGTAAATTTAAAGCTTTTCGCTAAAACATAATTAAGCACTGTTACCTAACTTCTCTCTGAGTTACCGATGTAGGAGGAACAGATCAGCTGCTACTTTGAACTGCCGATAGGTCACTTCCTCTCTGTTCCGCTCACAGAACACTACCGCAGTGCAGCCCGGGTTCCACTGAAGCAGGATGCCTACTTACTGACTCACATAAACGGACACAGGTATGTGCTAGATAGCACTTGAGACTTTAATCAGACTATCTTGTGTGCGTAGTAATGTTACCGAAGGTGAAGTAATATAAATCCCCCAGTGGAATTACTGTGACAGTCTTTGCAAACAGGTATTGATCTAACACCACAAGATTCAGCAGCAGCATCTCTCATATAACTTAGTAGTTTGATAATTAACCATATAGGAGCTAATCAGACTAACCATTTAGTCCTGTACTACTCTGTGTAAACATCATATACAGAAACTTAGTCAGACTAACCATTTAGTCCTGTAGTACTCTGTGTAAACATCATATACAGAAACTTAGTACTAACTGAACACATCTCACTTATGAGCAGGATCCCCTCTCACCATAGATGATTCAGTTAAGTTAGTGAAACAAAACCAATTTACTACAGACTGCAGTTGTGTTCCACAACAACAAATACTAGATTTCTTACAGTAGAACAGACTCCGAAGGAGTCCATGTTCCCTGCTCTTAGAGAGCCCCAAACTGCTCTCCAGCCCAAAAGGCTGGCATCTGTTGTCACAATCACCCGGGAAGAACTACAAAAGCAGGTTCCCTGGGAGCGAAGATCCTGAGACAGCCACCAAAGTAGAGAATCCCTTATCTCCTGCTCCGACTGAAACTACAGAGACAGATCCGCATAATCTCCATTCCACTACCCGAGTATGCTTAACTGCTGAAGTCTGAGGTGATAATGGGCGGATGGGATGATGTCCATTGCCGCTACCATCAGCCCAATTACCTCCATGCACTGAGCTACTGATGGCCAAGGAGAGGACTGAAGTGCTAGGCAAGGATCAAAAATCTTTGATTTCCTGACTACTGTCAGACTTCATTGATGAGGAGACTAATATAGTTCTCCAAAAAAACTACAATTGTAGTTTGAAATTAAGGAACTCTTTTCCAAATTCACCTTCCATCCGTGAGACCACAGGAAAAATAACCACATTTCCGTGCGTGATCTTGCTTGTTAAAAGGAAGGCACTTGAACAAGAATGTTGTCCAGAGAAGGTGCCACTGCAATGCCCCGCAATCAGAGCACCATCAGCAGTGATCCCAGAACTATTGAGGAAATTCTGGGAGCTATGGCTAGGCCGAAGAAAGAGTCAGGAAATGGAAGTGTTTGACTAGAAAAGCAAACCTTAGAAATTTGTGATGGTCCATGTGGATGGGAACATGCAAGTATGTGTCCTTCAAATCCACCGTGGCCATAATTGACTCTCTTGGACCAAAGGAAGAATGGAACGATAGTTTCCATCTTGAAAGACGGTACTATGAGAAACTTGTTTAGACTCTTGAGATCTAAAATTGGTCTGAAGGTTCCCTCCTTCTTGGGAACCACGAACAGATTGGAATAGAATCCCAGACCTTGTTCCTGCATTGGACCAGGAACTATCACTCCCAGGTCGGAGAGGTTCTGTACACAGTGGTCTGCAGAAACCTGCCCCTGGGAGGAAAAGTCTTGAACTCTAGTTTGTATCCCTGGGACACAATGTTCACTGCCCAGGGATCTTGAACATCTCAAACCCAAGCCTGAGTGAAGAAGGAAAACCTTCCCCCCCCAAGATCCGGTCTGGATCGGGTGCAGGCCCTTTATGCTGTCTTTGATTCAACAGAAGGCTTCTTGGATTGCTTTCCCTTATTCCAAGACTGATTGGGTCTCCAGGAAGGCTTAGACTGCTCCTGCTTGGAAGAGGGAGTGGAAGGATTTCCTTTGAAATCTTGAAAGGAACGAAAATTACTCTGACATCCATTTTGTTTATTTCTCTTATCCTGTAGATGAAACATCTGCAGACCAAGATTTTAACCATAACACTCTGTGGGCCAATATGACAAAGCCTGAAATCTTAGCTCCCAGCTTAATAATCTGAAGGGAAGCATCTGTAGTAAAGGAGTTGGCTAACTTAAGGGCCTTTATCCTATCCTGGATTTCTTCGAGAGGGGTGCCTGTCTGAATAAAATCAGACAACGCATCAAACCAGTATGCCGCCGCACTGGTGACAGTAGCAATACAAACTGCAGGCTGCCATTGTAAACCCTCTAACTTTTATTGTGGCAACACAAGAACTAACGACCGTCTGAATAAACATGGACCAGGGGGGCGGCAATCAGGTACTAGCTAAACGTAGTAACCCATGCTAACAAGATGGGCAGTACCAGGGCGCAGGAGAAGAAGCAGAGCGTAGCTCAATACTATAAAAACAGGGAATTCTCGGCATCGGAATCACACGGGCAGGGAACACCCCAGACGCGCGTCTGGGGACTTCACCCCTGGCCGGAAGTGCCGTCACTCTACCTCGATCACATCCTGCCCCCGGACACTGTCCACCCGCCAGCCCAGGGTGCAAACCACCACTCCGTACCAGTAAGGGCCAGGATCAAAAAGGTGCGTAAACCAGATTGAAATAACTGGGGAGCTGAAACTTAACGTCCTTGGACTTACAGAAATAGGCTGGTTAGCCCTCATCATGCCTTCGGATAGCCCTAGTCCCTGGGGACCACCATAAGGACGGATCCCCCTACTGATTGCAAAATAATAAACAAAGGGAGGGAAGGGTGGGGAAAACTTTGAGAAAAACAGCAGAAAGAGGACATGTGCTTCCTGTACTGGGCTTAAAAAGGTAAGCTGGAACCCCTCCTCTCTTTCTGCAACATTGTTTCACATACACAACACAACACTCCCCTCCTCCGTCTTGGCCTTAACCCTTATGTGCATTCCAGGCAATTTTGCCTTACATTTCCTTAAGGGATTAAATGCCATATCCTCCTCTGTGAAAAGAATAACTTATAACTATATACATTCTTGGTTTAACATAAACTCAACTTAGTTTCTAAACGTAGAAATAAATAACACAACAAAATAACGACACAACAACTTTTTATGGTTAGAGAAAACCCGCAGGTCACGTTTATTGTGGCAACACAAGAACTAACGACCGTCTGAATAAACATGGACCAGGGGGGCGGCAATCAGGTACTAGCTAAACGTAGTAACCCATGCTAACAAGATGGGCAGTACCAGGGCGCAGGAGAAGAAGCAGAGCGTCGCTCAATACTATAAAAACAGGGAATTCTCGGCATCGGAATCACACGGGCAGGGAACACCCCAGACGCGCGTCTGGGGACTTCACCCCTGACCGGAAGTGCCGTCACTCTACCTCGATCACATCCTGCCCCCGGACACTGTCCACCCGCCACGAGATCGCCCAAATATCAAGGGCCACTCTCGCCGCCACCCAACTCACACAAATAGGAGCAGGGACTGACGTATATCTTCAATAAACAGGTCCATGCCATGGTCCGTAAGATGGACCCCGTCGCCTCGGTACAGGCTCCGGTCAGCGGCCGTAATGAACTTGTGTTCCACAACAAAACCACCTAGCTCGCACATAAGCTTCCTAACATCTCTATTGAGCTTCTTGCGAACTTGGAACGCTGCCCTATGATTAGCCATGTGTCTCCACGTCAACCTCGGTATCATGTTTGACCAGCCCATTCTCACACCAGGCAACCAAGCTTTAAAGGTGCGCAGATCTGATTGGATCACTGCGCTCAATTCCCGGCCGGGAATTGAGCCAAGATCATTTCCACCTAAGTGGATGATCAGAACATGGGGTTTCTCCCACCGCCTCATGGCGGATTGCAGTAACCCAGGCAGATCTGCCCAGCAAAGGCCTCTCCTCCCTAACCACCTGACTACCACCCTAGAGAATGAGAACCCAAGCTGCTGCCCTCCAGGTTGCGATGCTGCTCGGATAGCCGCCCAGTGTACGAACGAGTGCCCAACGATCCAGGCACAAAGTGGCCCTCTTCTAGGCCCTGCAATAGAAACAAGAGTTAGGGCATATAATGGCAGTGCAGTGTGCAACATTATTAACCAGCAAATACTAACATTGGGATATAAGTGGCCTAACGTAAATCTGATACCTCCTACACTTCCACCTCCCAAGCACCATTATGCGGTCAGCCGACCAGCCTAAAGTCGCCGCCGTCGTAGCAGCTCCAACCCTAAAGGAGTGAGGAGCTATGGTATTGGGATTCAAGCCTACTTTTTTAGCCGCCCACCCCAAAACCTTCCGGAATTGAAACCTCGTAAGGGGGGGTACCATCCTGATGAATTAAAAATCTAACCGCACCCACTGGACGCCTGTCCGAGAAGGTCTTCAACAGTGCACTAGGGCAGCAGGCGGAACCCGCATGCGCGGGTAGCGACAGCCAGGCCCCCCTACCATCCTGATCGACTTTCGATCGAGGGATGAAAAGCAATACCCCATTATCCGTAAACCTGACGTGCTCCGCCAGGACACCACCCACTTTCGCCAACTTAGACTGCGGGACCAATTCCCCCACTCGGAGTGCGCCATGAAACGCCATGGCGAACGCCGCTGAAAAAAGCCGCACCTCGTAGTCTGAGGAACATACCTCCGGTAGAACACGAAGCAGGAGGACCAACCTGTCCGCCGTTATGGGTTCCCTAACGTCCGGACGCCGCACTTCCGACCTTCCCCAACCCCTCAGTATTTGACGAATCAAAAATGTTTTGGAAGAGTCCGTCAGCGTGAATAGTTTACAGAAAAAGGACACCGCCGCTAACTGCGCGGATACCGCCCCTTTCTTAGCTAACTTAGACCTAAGCTCTGCGAGCCAGCGCAATAGCCAGTCTTGCTCACCAGCACAAGAAGGAAATCCTTGGACATCACAGAAGAATACCCATTCTTCCCAGTACCTTACATAGGACTTCCAAGTGGAAGGTGCCAGGGACGCCTTGAGCACCGGAATCAGGGACTGCCATCCAAAGCCACCTGCCAAAGAAAAGGGGGACAAGGAAAGCCATGAGTGGCAGCCTCAGGAGCACATTTCCTAAAATTTTCCCATTGAAAGCGAGATAGTGCATCAGCAATAACGTTTTTAACCCCTGGGACATGCATAGCCCGAAACTCAATGTTCCGATTGAGGCATCTCAAAACCAGAATTCTCAGATATTGAATTACTGGCGGTGAGGAAGAAGAGAGACCGTTAATGGCGAAAACCACGCTCAAATTGTCCGTCCAAAAAATGACGGAACGGTTGTCGAGCTTGTCCCCCCAGATCTCCAACGCCACCAGAATGGGGAAAAGCTCTAGAAGGCACAGGTTCCTGGTCAGGCCCCTGGCCGCCCACTCGGCCGGCCAAGGTTCGGCGCTCCACTCAGCATTGAGCTAGGCGCCGTATCCAAAACCCCCAGCGGCATCAGTAAAGAGGTGCAGTTCTCGCGCCGGAATCTGAGGGGATCTCCAAATACAGATCCCATTGAAATCCCTGAGGAACAGATCCCAGACACGGAGGTCTTCCTTCATGTCATTATTAACCATAAGTTTGGCTTTGGGGGAAGTAACTCCCGGCAACAAGCGCTCCATTCTCTTCAGGAAAATCCTCCCCATCGGGATGACCCTCCCTGCAAAGTTGAGCAGACCCAAAACCGATTGGAGCTCTTTCAGCGTGCAAAACTGCGCCGCTGCGAGGCTCCTGACTGCTGTCAACATCTTCCGTACCTTATCAACCGGAAGCCTACATTCCTGGGCTACCAAATCAATTTCGATACCCAGGAAAGTAAGACAAGTGCAAGGGCCCTCCGTTTTGTCTTCTGCTAAGGGGACTCCAAATTTCTCCATCAACAGCCGCATGGCATAAAGGAGCAGCTCACATTCCCTAGACCCCTGTCTACCTACCAGGAGAAAGTCGTCCAAGTAGTGAGCAATCCTATCCTCTCCTGTCACTTCCGCAACGGCCCAATGCAAGAAGGAACTAAACGCCTCAAAATAGGCGCAGGAAATGGAACACCCCATGGGCAAACAACGGTCAACATAATAGTGTCCGTTGAAGAAACATCCCATTAAGTAAAATGATGCGGGGTGAATCGGCAAGAGTCTGAAAGCAGACTCGATGTCAAGCTTGGCCAGTAATGCCCCATGACCCGATCTGCGTACTACTTGTAAGGCATCATCAAATGACTGGTAATATACCGTACTCAAGTCCTGAGGAATGGCGTCATTGACTGACTTTCCCTTTGGGTATGAGAGATGTTGTATCATCCTAAACTTTCCTGGGTCTTTTTTGGGCACAACCCCTAGAGGCGAGATAACCAATCCCGGCATAGGTCTTTCCTTAAACGGGCCAGCCATTCTACCCAGTGAAACTTCCTTACCCAATTTCTCCTTCAATACCTCCGGGAACAGGGAGGCAGATTTCAGGTTCCTGCGAGAAGCCGCACCCGAAACCGGACCTTGTACGGGGATAACAAAACCTTCCCGGAGCCCTGACTCCAACAAGGCCGCCGCTACCCTATCGGGGTAGAGCGTGAGCCACTTACTAATTGCGGCCACCTTCAGCGGGGTGTCCGCTCTTAGCGACAGCAGGGCCTCTTGGCCCAGTCCTGTCCTGTTTGTCCCCTTTTTTAACGCAGTCTGCGGCTGGGTGAAATCCCCCGCAGATGCGACAAGCGTGCCGAAAGGAACACGCGGTTCCCAACATGCATTGCTTGTCCTGGAATTTCCAACAGACCCCCGCTGGGCGTCTGCGAAATCTATTTGCGAGTCGAAACTGTGTTGCACCCGCCGGGGCACCAGAAGTACCTAGCGATTTCTCGGGACCCAGCCGGGCCCAGAGTTGCATTTCTACGCACCCAAAATCCAACAGTGGATTACCCACCATCTTTCTGCGGAACTCCTCATCATAATCCCGTCAGGCACCATCGCGATAATTATCAGCAATGATCTCCATGTTTTCCATGTATTTCAACACGGCTAAACACTGGTCCGGCCATTTTTGCAAATAGCAGGACGCATAGATCCTGAAACACCGGCGCCATTCGTGAAATGTGTCTGGGCGCTGGTACTTCTTGGGGCCTGTCCCATCCTCTGCTCTCGCTTTCTGCCTTAGGGCTTCCACCGAGAGCTTGAAGATGTTAACAAACTTCCCCTCTTGAATTCTCCGTACTGTCTTAGTCTTCAAATGCTCGTGCAGATCATAAGAAGACCAGGACCTAGTGTCCCCTTGGAGTGCCACCTTCCGATTAACGGGCCTCCCCACCCCACTTATGCGAAGTCTGGGTGGGGCCGCCCTGTCGGACCTGTCAGAGGCAATATAGTCATAACGGTCACGCAAGCCCCCTTTTTCTGATCTCTTCTCTTCAGTTAACCATCTAAGCATCTTATACATTCGTTTATTGCCCATGCAACCCCAGTTCCTTGTCATTTTCTGACCCAGAATCATCCGAGGATGAGGTAAAACCCCGCAACCCCACTGAAACTGAGGACTCACCATCTCTCACACCGATCCTGTTCGTAATCGCCACAACTCCCGAAGTAGAAGGACGCTCATCCTCTGACACCATGGAGTCCGGGCCGCTCTCAGCACCTCTCTCCAACCCGCTGCCTGAATCTCCTGATGTAGCCATGTCGCTTTCCTGCAAAAGAGATTGCCAGAGAGGAGTACCACGAAGGGGAAGGTCTGCTCTACCCCTCCCCCTGTGCCCAGACCGCTCATTCATCCCCTCACACACATCCTGGTTGCCTTCGCCACCTGCAACTTCCAGCACCACCCCCCATATTGCTCACTAACGCCAGCACCTCCAGTAGGGCCTGATCTGAAATTTCCCCCCTACTAGCCCCAACCTCCCCCGAAGATTGATCAAGGGAAGGGGAAAGGGAGGGAAGTAAAGGGGTTCGACCCACCGTTTCTGGCGATGGAGGAATCCACTCAGCTGCTTCATCGCTGTCTTCAACCACTTCTCTCTCTGCAGGTTCCTCCCTAGCCTCCATGATTCTTTAGATCTCCATGGTGCTTTAGATCTCCTTGAACGTCTCATGTGAAAACTTTGAGAAAAACAGCAGAAAGAGGACATGTGCTTCCTGTACTGGGCTTAAAAAGGTAAGCTGGAACCCCTCCTCTCTTTCTGCAACATTGTTTCACACACACAACACAACACTCCCCTCCTCCGTCTTGGCCTTAACCCTTATGTGCATTCCAGGCAATTTGCCTTACATTTCCTTAACAGCTACACAATATATATTATTAACACTAGCACATAACAGCTACACAATATATATTATTAACACTAGCACATAACAGCTACACAATATATATTATTAACACTAGCACATAACAGCTACACAATATATATTATTAACACTAGCACATAACAGCTACACAATATATATTATTAACACTAGCACATAACAGCTACACAATATATATTATTAACACTAGCACATAACAGTTATACAATATATATTATTAACACTAGCACATAACAGTTATACAATATATATTATTAACACTAGCACATAACAGTTACACAATATATATTATTAACACTAGCACATAACAGTTACACAATATATATTATTAACACTAGCACATAACAGCTACACAATATATATTATTAACACTAGCACATAACAGCTACACAATATATATTATTAACACTAGCACATAACAGCTACACAATATATATTATTAACACTAGCACATAACAGTTATACAATATATATTATGAACACTAGCACATAACAGTTATACAATATATATTATTAACACTAGCACATAACAGTTATACAATATATATTATTAACACTAGCACATAACAGTTACGCAATATATATTATTAACACTAGCACATAACAGTTACACAATATATATTATTAACACTAGCACATAACAGCTACACAATATATATTATTAACACTAGCACATAACAGTTACACAATATATATTATTAACACTAGCACATAACAGCTACACAATATATATTATTAACACTAGCACATAACAGTTACACAATATATATTATTAACACTAGCACATAACAGTTACACAATATATATTATTAACACTAGCACATAACAGCTACACAAAATATATTATTAACACTAGCATATAACAGCTACACAATATATATTATTAACACTAGCACATAACAGCTACACAATATATATTATTAACACTAGCACATAACAGATACACAATATATATTATTAACACTAGCACATAACAGTTACACAATATATATTATTAACACTAGCACATACCAGCTGTACAATATATATTATTAACACTAGCACATACCAGCTGTACAATATATATTATTAACACTAGCACATACCAGCTGTACAATATATATTATTAACACTAGCACATAACAGCTACACAATATATGTTATTAACATTAGCACATAACAACTACACAATATATATTATTAACACTAGCACATAGCAGCTACACAATATATATTATTAACACTAGCACATAACAGCTACACAATATATATTATTAACACTAGCACATAACAGTTACACAATATATATTATTAACACTAGCACATAACAGCTACACAATATATATTATTATCACTAGCACATAACAGCTACACAATATATATTATTAACACTAGCACATAACAGGTACACAATATATATTATTAACACTTGCACATAACAGCTACACAATATATATTATTAACACTAGCACATAACAGCTACACAATATATATTATTAACACTAGCACATAACAGCTACACAATATATATTATTAACACTAGCACATAACAGCTACACAACATATATTATTAACATTAGCACATAACAACTACACAATATATATTATTAACACTAGCACATAGCAGCTACATAATATATATTATTAACACTAGCACATAACAGTTACACAATATATATTATTAACACTTGCACATAACAGCTACACAATATATATTATTAACACTAGCATATAACAGTTGTACAATATATATTATTAACACTAGCACATAACAGCTACACAATATATATTATTAACACTAGCACATAACAGCTACACAATATATATTATTAACACTAGCACATAACAGCTACACAACATATGTTATTAACATTAGCACATAACAACTACACAATATATATTAGTAACACTAGCACATAGCAGCTACATAATATATATTATTAACACTTGCACATAACAGCTACACAATATATATTATTAACACTAGCACATAACAGCTACACAATATATATTATTAACACTAGCACTTGACAGTTGCACAATATATATTATTAACACTGGCAGATAACAGCTACACAATATATATTATTAACACTTGCATATAACAGTTACACAATATATATTATTAACACTAGCTCATAACAGTTACACAATATATATTATTAACACTAGCACATAACAGTTAAACAATATATATTATTAACACTAGCACATAACAGCTACACAATATATATTATTAACACTAGCATAAAACATCTACACAATATCTATTATTAACACTAGCACATAACAGCTACAAAATATATATTATTAACACTAGCACATAACAGTTACACAATATATATTAGTAACACTAGCATATAACAGCTACACAATATATATTATTAACACTAGCACATAACAGTTACATAATATATATTATTAACACTAGCACATAACAGTTACACAATATATATTATTAACACTAGCACATAACAGTTACACAATATATATTATTAACACTAGCACATAACAGCTACACAATATATATTATTAACACTAGCACATAACAGCTACACAATATATATTATTAACACTAGCACATAACAGCTACACAATATATATTATTAACACTAGCACATAGCAGCTACACAATATATATTATTAACACTAGCACATAACAGTTACACAATATATATTATTAACACTAGCACATAACAGCTACACAATATATATTATTAACACTAGCACATAACAGCTACACAATATATATTATTAACACTAGCACATAACAGCTACACAACATATGTTATTAACATTAGCACATAACAACTACACAATATATATTAGTAACACTAGCACATAGCAGCTACATAATATATATTATTAACACTAGCACATAACAGTTACACAATATATATTATTAACACTTGCACATAACAGCTACACAATATATATTATTAACACTAGCACATAACAGATACACAATATATATTATTAACACTAGCACATAACAGTTACACAATATATATTATTTACACTAGCACATAACAGTTACACAATATATATTATTAACACTAGCTCATAACAGTTACACAATATATATTATTAACACTAGCACATAACAGTTACACAATATATATTATTAACACTAGCACATAACAGATACACAATATATATTATTAACACTAGCAGATAACAGTTACACAATATATATTAGTAACACTAGCAGATAACAGTTACACAATATATATTAGTAACACTAGCACATAACAGCTACACAATATATATTATTAACACTAGCACATAACAGCTACACAACATATATTATTAACACTAGCACATAACAGTTACACAATATATATTATTAACACTAGCACATAACAGCTACACAATATATATTATTAACACTAGCACATAACAGTTACACAATATATATTATTAACACTAGCACATAACAGTTACACAGTAATTATTATTAACACTAGCACATAACAGTTACACAATATATATTATTTACACTAGCACATAACAGTTACACAATATTATTAACACTAGCACATAACAGTTACACAATATATATTATTTACACTAGCACGTAACAGTTACATAATATATATTATTAACACTAGCACATAACAGTGACACAAAATATATTATTAATACTAGCACATAACAGCTACACAATATATATTATTAACACTAGCACATAACAGCTACACAATATATATTATTATCACTAGCACATAACAGCTACACAATATATATTATTAACACTAGCACATAACAGTTACACAATATATATTATTAACACTAGCACATAACAGCTACACAATATATATTATTAACACTAGCACATAACAGTTACACAATATATATTACTAACACTAGCACATAACAGCTACACAATATATATTATTAACACTAGCACATAACAGCTACACAATATATATAATTAACACTAGCACATAACAGCTACACAATATATATAATTAACACTAGCACATAACAGCTACACAATATATATTATTAACACTAGCACATAATAGCTACACATTATATATTATTAACACTAGCACATAACAGTTACACAATATATATTATTAACACTAGTACATAACAGCTACACAATATATATTTCTAACACTAGCACATAACAGCTACACAATATATATTGATATATAAGCACATTTCTATGCCTAACTGGTCCTAGAAGAATTTTCAAAGATAAATAACAAACCAACTCCAATCTTCCACTTGTCCCCAAATGAAACATGCACACTAGAAAATCTTAGACAAAATAAAAACATAGTGATGCGAGATGCAGACAAGGGAGGTGGAATAGTATTTCAGAATTTTGAAGCCTACATATCTGAAGCACAAAGAATTCTTAATAATAAATAATATTACATTGTGTTAGATAAGGATACTACTACACATTACTCAACACTTTTGAAAAAACAAAATTTATGCTTACCTGATAAATGTATTTATTTCTTGACACGATGAGTCCACGTATCATCATTAATTACTGTTGGGAATATCACTCCTGCCCAGCAAGAGGCGGCAAAGAGGACCATAGCAAAGCTTTTAAATACCCTTCCCTCCCACCCCAGTCATTCAACCGAAGTAAAGGAGAGAAAGGAAGAAACAAGGTGCAGAGGTGCCTGAAATTTATAACATACTAACAACCTGTTTAAATAACAGGGCGGGCCGTGGACTCATAGTGTCAAGAAATAAATACATTTATCAGGTAAGCATAAATTTTGTTTTCTTTCTTATGACATGATGAGTCCACGATCATCATTAATTACTGTTGGGAATCAATACCCAAGCTAGAGTACACAGATGATAAGGGAGGGCCAACCAGGAAACCTAAACGGAAGGCACCACTGCTTGAAAAACCTTTCTCCCAAAAGAGGACTCAGCCAAGGAAAAAGAGTCAAATTTATAGAAGTTTGAAAAAGGGAGGACCAGGTTGCAGGCTTGCAAATCTGTTCCATAAAGGCTTCATTTTGAATGCCCAGGAAGAGGGAACAACCCTCGCAGACAAAGCCGTTACTCCCTCAGGAGGCTGCTGTCCAGCAGTTTCATAAGCAAAGCAAATGATACTCTTCAGCCACAAAGTAAAGGAAGTAGCCTTAGCTTTCTGTCTCTTACGTTAAACAGAAGACTGACGAAAATCCTTAGTCGACTGTACAAAGAATCATTGTGCACGTACCACGTCCAGATTGTGTAGAAGCCGTTCCTCATGAAAAGAAGGATTAGGACACAAGGAAAGAACAACAATCTCCTGAATAATGTTCCGATCTGAAACCCCTTTAGGGAGAAACCCTAAATTAGAACGTAAACCCACCTTATCCGAATGAAAATAAGGTAAGGAGACTCATACTGTAAAGCCGAGAGCTCTGACACTCTACAAGCAGAGGAAATATCTAAGGAATTCAGTGGCTCAAACGGAGCCCCTTGAAGAACCTTAAGAACTAAATTAAGACTCCAAGGAGGAGTAACTGATTTGAACACAGGCCTGATCCTGACCAAGGCCTTACCAAATGAATATACATCTGGGAAGTCCACCAGACGATCATGTAGCAAAATACACAAGGCAGTTATTCGACCCTTTAGGAAACTTGCCAATAATCCCTTCTACAAACCTTCTTGGAGAAAAGACCTAATTCTAGGAATCCAAACTCTACTCGTTTTTAAGAGTAGCCCTTGGATTCACACCAGTATAAATATATATGCCATATCTTATGGTTAAAACTTCCCTAGTAACAGGCTTACAAGCCTGAATCATGGTCTCAATGAAAATCCACGCTTGGATAAAATAAAGCGTTCATCTTCAAGTAGTCAGCTTCAGAGAAACTAGATTTGGATGAAAGAAGGGTCCTTGAAGTAGAAGGTCCTTCTTCAATGGAAGTCTCCAAGGTGGAAGATGTGACATGTCCACCAGGACAGCATACCAAATCCTGCAAGGCCACGCTGGTGAAATGAGGATCACTGACGCCCTCTCCTGCTTAATTTGAGCCAAGACTCAAGGAAGAAAAGCAAACAGAGGAATAAGTATGCGAGACTGAAATTCCAAGGTACCGCCAGAGCGTCTATCAGTACAGCCTGAGGGTTCCTTGACCTTGACCGGTACCTCGGAAGCTTGACATTCTGTTGAGAAGCCATGAGATCCAATTGCAACTGACCCCATTGAAAATCAGGCTGGAAAAACACTTCTGGCTGGAGTTCCGACTCCCCCGGGGTGAAAGGTCCGACTACTTACGAAGACCACCTCTCAGATGTCCACTTCTATCTTATAAATAACAAAACAAACTGATTACTTGTTTCTCTCCCTGATCTAGAGAAGAGACCTGTCACTCAGAAGGGACTGCGTTACTCACATCTACCCAACTTTATTCTGGATTACATTGAGGACTCTCATTCAAAACAGTGGGGTAAATTTAAAGCTTTTCGCTAAAACATAATTAAGCACTGTTACCTAACTTCTCTCTGAGTTACCGATGTAGGAGGAACAGATCAGCTGCTACTTTGAACTGCCGATAGGTCACTTCCTCTCTGTTCCGCTCACAGAACACTACCGCAGTGCAGCCCGGGTTCCACTGAAGCAGGATGCCTACTTACTGACTCACATAAACGGACACAGGTATGTGCTAGATAGCACTTGAGACTTTAATCAGACTATCTTGTGTGCGTAGTAATGTTACCGAAGGTGAAGTAATATAAATCCCCCAGTGGAATTACTGTGACAGTCTTTGCAAACAGGTATTGATCTAACACCACAAGATTCAGCAGCAGCATCTCTCATATAACTTAGTAGTTTGATAATTAACCATATAGGAGCTAATCAGACTAACCATTTAGTCCTGTACTACTCTGTGTAAACATCATATACAGAAACTTAGTCAGACTAACCATTTAGTCCTGTAGTACTCTGTGTAAACATCATATACAGAAACTTAGTACTAACTGAACACATCTCACTTATGAGCAGGATCCCCTCTCACCATAGATGATTCAGTTAAGTTAGTGAAACAAAACCAATTTACTACAGACTGCAGTTGTGTTCCACAACAACAAATACTAGATTTCTTACAGTAGAACAGACTCCGAAGGAGTCCATGTTCCCTGCTCTTAGAGAGCCCCAAACTGCTCTCCAGCCCAAAAGGCTGGCATCTGTTGTCACAATCACCCGGGAAGAACTACAAAAGCAGGTTCCCTGGGAGCGAAGATCCTGAGACAGCCACCAAAGTAGAGAATCCCTTATCTCCTGCTCCGACTGAAACTACAGAGACAGATCCGCATAATCTCCATTCCACTACCCGAGTATGCTTAACTGCTGAAGTCTGAGGTGATAATGGGCGGATGGGATGATGTCCATTGCCGCTACCATCAGCCCAATTACCTCCATGCACTGAGCTACTGATGGCCAAGGAGAGGACTGAAGTGCTAGGCAAGGATCAAAAATCTTTGATTTCCTGACTACTGTCAGACTTCATTGATGAGGAGACTAATATAGTTCTCCAAAAAAACTACAATTGTAGTTTGAAATTAAGGAACTCTTTTCCAAATTCACCTTCCATCCGTGAGACCACAGGAAAAATAACCACATTTCCGTGCGTGATCTTGCTTGTTAAAAGGAAGGCACTTGAACAAGAATGTTGTCCAGAGAAGGTGCCACTGCAATGCCCCGCAATCAGAGCACCATCAGCAGTGATCCCAGAACTATTGAGGAAATTCTGGGAGCTATGGCTAGGCCGAAGAAAGAGTCAGGAAATGGAAGTGTTTGACTAGAAAAGCAAACCTTAGAAATTTGTGATGGTCCATGTGGATGGGAACATGCAAGTATGTGTCCTTCAAATCCACCGTGGCCATAATTGACTCTCTTGGACCAAAGGAAGAATGGAACGATAGTTTCCATCTTGAAAGACGGTACTATGAGAAACTTGTTTAGACTCTTGAGATCTAAAATTGGTCTGAAGGTTCCCTCCTTCTTGGGAACCACGAACAGATTGGAATAGAATCCCAGACCTTGTTCCTGCATTGGACCAGGAACTATCACTCCCAGGTCGGAGAGGTTCTGTACACAGTGGTCTGCAGAAACCTGCCCCTGGGAGGAAAAGTCTTGAACTCTAGTTTGTATCCCTGGGACACAATGTTCACTGCCCAGGGATCTTGAACATCTCAAACCCAAGCCTGAGTGAAGAAGGAAAACCTTCCCCCCCCAAGATCCGGTCTGGATCGGGTGCAGGCCCTTTATGCTGTCTTTGATTCAACAGAAGGCTTCTTGGATTGCTTTCCCTTATTCCAAGACTGATTGGGTCTCCAGGAAGGCTTAGACTGCTCCTGCTTGGAAGAGGGAGTGGAAGGATTTCCTTTGAAATCTTGAAAGGAACGAAAATTACTCTGACATCCATTTTGTTTATTTCTCTTATCCTGTAGATGAAACATCTGCAGACCAAGATTTTAACCATAACACTCTGTGGGCCAATATGACAAAGCCTGAAATCTTAGCTCCCAGCTTAATAATCTGAAGGGAAGCATCTGCAGTAAAGGAGTTGGCTAACTTAAGGGCCTTTATCCTATCCTGGATTTCTTCGAGAGGGGTGCCTGTCTGAATAAAATCAGACAACGCATCAAACCAGTATGCCGCCGCACTGGTGACAGTAGCAATACAAACTGCAGGCTGCCATTGTAAACCCTCTAACTTCTTATCCATAGGATCCTTAAAGGAACAACTATCCTCTATGGGAATAGTATCTCTCTTGGCTAGCATGGAAATTACCCCTTCCACCTTGGGTACCCTCTGCCAAGACTCCTTGATAGAGTCTGCTATAAGAAACATCTTTTTTAAAAATAGGGGATGGAGAAAAGGGTATACCCGGTTTCTCCCATTCCTTAGCAATCATCTCTGTAGCCCTATCTGGTATAGGAAATACTTCCACCATGGAGGGTACATCAAAATATTTGTATAGTTTACTGGACTTTTTAGGATTGACTACGCCAGTAGTGTCGGAGTCGTCCAGGGTAGCTAAAACCTTAAAGAAACAACTTCCGTATCAGATAAAGGTATTACACTGTCTGAGTCATCTGAGATTTCCCCCTCAGATACTACCGAAGTATCTTCCTCTTCAGGCTTTAGGGAAGAAACATTCGGATCAGGTACTACTGTATCAGCAACATTATTCACTGATTGAATACATTTCCTCTTGCGCTTTCCCTGCAGCATGGGAAAAGCAGACTATGCATCAGATATCGCCGATGACATTAGAGAAACGATGTCTTGCAAGGTAACTCCAGGTGGATTTTGAGAGGAAGCACAGGGCACTGCATGTGTGGGCAACTTGAGGAGAAATTTGCGGCATATATTGAATATTGTCAATAGACTCCTGAACAGCATCCGCCTTAGAAGGAGTTGGCTCAGAAAAAAGTCTATCCCTATAATTTAAAGTTCTCTCACTACATGAGGAACAGAAAGGGATTGGTGGTTCCACATTGACATCAAAACATATTGCAGGACCTCTTGGTCCATTCTGACTCACAATGGATGATTTAATCAAATAAAAGTCTAAATTTTTTTAATAAAAATTAAAACAGAAAAAAACGTTACTGTCTCTTTAAATTTCAAAATGTAACTTTTCTATTTTCATGTGCAGAAAAAGCTAAACAGCTACACAAATAATGCAGAACACTTCTACACCTCAGCTTAACTCTGCTGAGGTGCCTACCTGCCCCTCTGACCCCGGGTACAATCCCCTCAGAAAAAGATCTGGAACTCAGCTGTAGATGTTATTTAACAAACTGCTGTCTGGCCCTAACGCATGTGTAAACACACTGAGGACTTTGTTTATAACCCTCTCTTTCTTCCGATAACAGGATGTGCTGAGACAGTGGAGTGCAAGCCAAATTGGTGACACACATAGGTCCGCCCATCGTGGGCGTGTCAAAAAGCAATTTCCCGGTCGGCATTTTATGTTAAAGTTAAGCCACCAGGAGTAGTGAAAAGCCACCTCATACTGAGCCTATCTCCTCAGCCCATGTGATTTAAGCCACCAGGAGCAGTGAAAAACACCTCAAGTCTAGCTCCTCAGTCCCAGTGCCTGCCTAAAAAGTGCTGTCGTATAGGAGGCTTTATATCTATAGGAGGCTTTATGTCCCAAATTAATAAGTGATCCACTTCCTCTGAGATCCTTTTTTATTTTTCCAGACCCAGAATAAAAAGTCAGCACTTACCTCTTAAATCTGCCAGACAGCAAGACAGCTCACCAGGCTTGAGAGGTCCTCTCCCTCACATAGCCATGTGGAGAAAAGATAAAGCCTGAATAATCGTATTTAGGCTATCCGGATTAGGGCATCATAAATATATGGGAGGCGCAGTGAGAATTATGTCCCACAAGTTCCCATTGCTCTAAAGCCACCACTGCTCTACTGAAGAGACTGATATGGACTATGGCTACACCCCAGAACAAAGCAGCACAATCTTGTACTACTTCAAAAATAATAAACTCTTGATTGAAGAATCTTTTACTAGCACCTAACTTTACCACTTCCTTGCTCTAACGTAAGTAAAGAGAATGACTGGGGTGGGAGGGAAGGGAGGAGATATTTAACAGCTTTGCTGTGGTGCTCTTTGCTGCCTCCTGCTGGGCAGGAGTGATATTCCCAACAGTAATTAATGATGATCCGTGGACTCATTGTGTCATTAGAAAGAAATATATTTCAGGAAGGTTACAATAACAACATACTGACCAAATCCGAAAAAAACTTCATGTATATAGAACATCCTGATGTAGCCCACTACTACCACTTCCCAAAGTATCCGTCCTCCAGGAAGATCTATAATAGCTGGAGTTAATTGTCTAACCAGCGCCCTATCCCGCTATGTAGATCTTCAGCTACAAAAATTTGTATCAAATTTACCATCGTATATATATATTAAAGACACCACACACTTGTTACAAGAACTATCCACTATTCACAACACTGATCGCAAATACATCAGGTGTACTTGTGATGTCAGTAGTTTTTACTCTAGCATACCACATGAATTAGCAATATCATTAGTTCATGAAAATCTGAATCAAGATTTTTATATGCCCCACAAACAGAAATTACTTACAGAAAACCTAGTACAGTTCACGCTGATATTGTTTTTTTAATTAGACAAAAAAATACAAAATACTGGTCTGGATTCCAATCATTTTTATTTGCATGAAAAAACATTGTATATCATTATATAGTAAACAGCAGCATTACATGATATATGCACACAATGGTATAAATATACCTAACACTTGTGCTCTTGGTACAAAGGGATTTATCAGACATATAATGTTCCCTTTATATATACAGTATGTGCTATTATCAGTTCTTGTGGCTTCTAACTAACATGAAAACATCTAACAGACATAATATCAAGTTACAGAACATGACACACATATTACATACCCAGTATACATGTAGGTTATAGTAGCCATTTAAATTAAACTGATTATGATCACATGACACACATATTACATACCTAGTATACATGTAGGTTATAGTAGCCATTTAAATTAAACTGATTATGATCACATGACACACATATTACATACCCAGTATACATGTAGGTTATAGTAGCCATTTAAATTAAACTGATTATGATCACATGCACACATATTACATACCCAGTATACATGTAGGTTATAGTAGCCATTTAAATTAAACTGATTATGATCAAAAATGTAAACAATCAAAATATAGGAACAGCACTTGTTAAACGGAGTGCCCGGAGGAGACTGAGTCTCAAATCATATGTAAAGCAACAAGTCCTCCAGTACTTCCAATAATAAAAGACCTTTATTAATATTTCAACATGGGTCAACAAATAACTGCAACTTTTCTGGCCTAGTTCCGCCCTTCCTCATGCATCAGGAGCTAGGCCTGAAACGTTGCAGTTATTTGTTGACCCATGTTGAAATATTAATAAAGGTCTTTTATTATTGGAGGACTTGTTGTTTGCAAATGATCACAAATGTACCGGTTACTGATATTGGGCTTGATTATAAATGGAGCGCAAAATGAGAGCGCACTTCCATATGCTCCAATGGGAGCCTTATTCTCATGCTGTGAGACACAAGCAATGGCAGAAATTTTAAATATAAAATGTATATGCATATATATATATATATATATGTGTGTGTAAAACACAGGAATGGACCGCACTCACAGACTGGACTGGGTACACATCCTAAGCCACTGTTAACTCCACAGCCCTGAACAATGACAGACAGCTGCAAATTTCCCAGCAACCCAGGCAGTTAACCCCCGAGCAACCTGGGTGTCAGGTCCGCAGGGGAGCATTACAATCATTAACACAAAACACAAAAAACCCAGCACTCACTAGCAGATTCACAGCAATGTTTAAAAGCAAAACTGGGGGAAGTCAGTTACATTTGGCGCCAAAGGATCAAGCCCAGGACCACGACAAGGTCTCCCCCTTCCTGGGACCCTAACCAGCACCCACACAATGCATACTTCCAAACAAACCAACTGGGAACCTCCCAGGGTGACACAGGCTTTTGTAACCTCCCCTATGTAAATACAAAACACAGGAATGGACCGCACTCACAGACTGGACTGGGTACACATCCTAAGCCACTGTTAACTCCACAGCCCTGAACAATGACAGACAGCTGCAAAGTTCCCAGCAACCCAGGCAGTTAACCCCCGAGCAACCTGGGTGTCAGGTCTGCAGGGGAGCATTACAATCATTAACACAAAACACAAAAAAACCCAGCACTCACTAGCAGATTCACAGCAATGTTTAAAAGCAAAACTGGGGGAAGTCAGTTACATTTGGCGCCAAAGGATCAAGCCCAGGACCACGACAAGGTCTCCCCCTTCCTGGGACCCTAACCAGCACCCACACAATGCATACTTCCAAACAAACCAACTGGGAACCTCCCAGGGTGACACAGGCTTTTGTAACCTCCCCTATGTAAATACAAAACACAGGAATGGACCGCACTCACAGACTGGACTGGGTACACATCCTAAGCTACTGTTAACTCCACATCCCTGAACAATGACAGACAGCTGCAAAGTTCCCAGCAACCCAGGGTGTTTTGTGTTAATGATTGTAATGTAAACCAGTTGGTTTGTTTGGAAGTATGCATTGTGTGGGTGCTGGTTAGGGTCCCAGGAAGGGGGAGACCTTGTCGTGGTCCTGGGCTTGATCCTTTGGCGCCAAATGTAACTGACTTCCCCCAGTTTTGCTTTTAAACATTGCTGTGAATCTGCTAGTGAGTGCTGGGTTTTTTGTGTTTTGTATATATATATATATGTATATATATATATATATATATATATATATATATATATATATATATATTTGTGTGTTAATATGTGTATATACTTATAACAAATAATATATATGTATTTAAGCATATACATATATTTACAGGGAACACACAGTTCCCATAGACCACAATTTCACAGTGCTGTTTTTTTTAACACCCCACAGCCGCCGACTTTAACCCCCAAAAACGGCTAAGTGCAGTTTTTGTTTTTTTCTTCTTTAAAGAAAACTAACACTTAAATTTAGGGACATTTAGTGGACATTTTTAAAATTAACCAGAGATCTGATATCTTGTTTATTTTATAAGCGCTAATTGTTACCACAAGCTCACGGTAGAAAAAATCAGCCACTTGTAATGGCTGATTATATATTGCGCACCTGCAAATGGGCAAATTTGCTCGTTTATGGGCAAATTTGTCCATTTATGGGCACGCGATAAATTAATGCTCCACTTGTAATCTAGCCCATTGTGTCTCATTAAATAAAATCAATTTCCTATCAGTAATTCCTCTGGTATATAACACGTACAATGCTAAGCATGTATTGCTATAAGAAAAGGTTTATCCACATGATGTGCACATTAAATATATCTCCCAGATGTCAATCATTTGAGACTGATGTCCTTGTTTATATAATTCTCTAACACCCTATTCATATAAAGACTCCTTTATTCTGTAAATATAATTATTTTATCCCCTATGTAAATCAAACGTACAACTCCTAACACTGGCATATTAATAAACAACACTGGGGGTGCTTTGGTGGTGAATGGTTGTGTAAACGGGTCAGTATGAGGACAGATTTGTATATTCCTGTGTGGTGTTTGGATTCTATCACATTGATATGAGAGAAACTGAGGTGCACATATATAGAGGAACAAAGGGCAGCAGGAGAGCACTTCCAATCTGGGACTTTTATAACTGGGATTAGAAAGTATTATTTACAGTATGATCTTTTTCGACTATTCTATTTAGAGAGTTTGTCCTCTTTAGGATACATTTTTATTAAGTTTCCACACAGTGTATGTAAAGTTTATTTTATGTATAAATATTTGGTGTTTTTGTGATACATGACTGGCACAGGATACATTTTTCAACTTTCTAAACATGTTAAAGGTTTTTCTCCTGTGTGAATCCTTCCATGATGTTTCAGAGTACTCTTTACTGTAAAACTTTTTCCACACTCTGTACATGTGAAAGGCTTTTCTCCTGTGTGATTCCTTTCATGAATTCTCAGATTAGTCTTGCTTGTAAATCCTTTTCCACACTCTGTACATGTGAAAGGCTTTCCCCCTGTGTGACTCCTTTCATGAGCTTTCATATTATCTATTCGTGTCAACCTTTTTCCACACTCTGTACATGTGAAAGGCTTTGCTCCTGTGTGATTTCTTTCATGCTTTTTTAGATTAGTCTTGGTTGTAAATCCTTTTCCACACTCTGTACATGTGAAAGGCTTTTCCCCTGTGTGAATCCTTTCATGAGCTGTCATGTTATCTATTCGTGTAAACCTTTTCCCACACTCTGTACATGTGAAAGGCTTTGCTCCTGTGTGATTCCTTTCATGAATTTCCAGATTAGTTTTGCTTATAAATCCTTTTCCACACTCTGTACATGTGAAAGGCTTTTCTCCTGTGTGACTCCTTTCATGAATCTTCAGATGACTCTTTTGTGTAAAACTTTTTTCACACTCTGTACATGTGAAAGGCTTTTCTCCTGTGTGAATCCTTTTATGACATTCCAGATGACTTATTTGTGTAAAACATTTTCCACACTCTGTACATATGAAACAGTTTTCTCTTGTGTGAATCCTTTCATGAATTTTCAGATTAGTGTTAATTGTAAAACATTTTCCACACTCTGAACATGCGAAAGGCTTTTCTCCTTCGTGTCTTCTTTCATGAGTTTTCAGATGACTCTTTTGTGTATAACTTTTTCCACACTCATTACATGTGAAAGGTTTCTCCCCTGTGTGGGTCTTTTTGTGACACTTAAGGCTTCCTTTAGATGTGAAACATCTCCCACATTCTGTACACGTGTGAGGTTTCACAACTGTGTGAACTGTGTGGTGTTCAAGGAGATGCACATTACATCTGAAGCTTTTCTCACATTCTGTACATTCAAATAGTTTCTCTTTTGTATGAATCATTTGGTTAGACTGTAGACTTTTCCCTTCTTTAAAATGTTTTGAAAACTCAGTAAATGTGTGTGGTTTATCCTCTGCGATAATCATTTCACTAGATAAGGCATAAACGTTGTCCTCCTGTTTGATGACTAAATTACTCTCTGTACATAATGATTGCTGCCCAGTTCCTGCCCATTCTCCATCTTCTTTAAATATTTGCTGTGATTTCCCCAATGTTTGTGAATAGTCATTAGTGTCTAAGACTTTTGGAGTTTGTGGTATCATTCTGATGCTTTCTGTAGTGAAGGATGGGGATGAACTATTCAAGTGATTGTCTACATAAAAAGAAAAGGAATAAAGAAAATAAAAAACGTTTATTCTTTATAATGGAATCCTTCTTAATACAAATACAAGAATCATATTATTTATTTACAGTTAATAAAATGGCTTCTGTTTTGTGTTAATTTTTAAATTGATTAGCCCATAAAACACAAATTAAAACAACAAAAGACAAATAAAGTAAATATGTCTACATTATAATAAACTAAACCACTAATTACTGAATAAAAAAAGTTATAGGGCCCCATTAAACAAGGTGCAGGTGGATAATGTCAGCCAGGGAACAAGTAAATCTGTATTCTGGGCAAGAGAGGAGGCATCCACCATCCTCATTTAACATTGCACAAGCAACTGCACATACAGTCCTGCCCAGCTCATGCTCAACCAGTGGGGTGAGAATATGATGTCTTAGCCATCACAGACTAATAATCAGTGTGAGATGTTTTGAAAGGCTAAGGAGCAGTGATCGTTTGATACTTTTTAGCTTCCGGCTGTGGTTGTTTGATTTATATAATCAGCCAAAAACGTTATTACTTTTAATAATATTCACTGTTAAATTAAGCACACAAATCAGTGGCGGTTCTGGGTGGGGAACACTCACTGGGGGAGCTGTGGGTGTTCCACACATGGGAACAAGGTAGGCATAAGTGTATTCATGGGAGTTCCATGAGCTGGGTCAGGGCAGGGGAAAGTAGAGTTGCAGGTGATCTGAGACCAGGCATTGACACAAATGTTCTTAAAAAATGCAGATATAAATATAATAGTTTATATTTGTTTAATGAGTGATCTATTCTATTTTCCCAGTAATTAAAGTCAGCATAATATCTATTTTACTAACCTAACACATATGAGTTCATGCTGATAACAGGCTCCAATATCTGTGCTCAGGAAGAAGGTTTCCTTATTCACTCCAGTTACATCAATACCTGATATCTCTCAGTGCTCTGGCCGTGTCTGTTAAAAGTATATTAAATGGTTTAGACAGATAATAAATAATGGTTCTGATTAACTGTACGTATGGTATAATTAAAGGCACGCATATCAATTCATGTGACACAGATCAGCTGTTTAGGTTATTAGATATGTGCTATTGATTCACCACAAGCATTTAGTACAGTTAGCTCTGTGGGTGTTACAGTTGGACCTTAAATATTTCCAGAACCTTACAATATAAGCTCAGGAGTAAACAATCTATTTATGAGTGGGACATACTACAGCTTTTCAAATATATTATAATAATTTTTTCCCCATTATTTATATCAAAGAGCAGCACTTACACAAATGTTAAATATGAGTTGTTTAAATGTAAGTTAAATCTAATACTACAGTACTGATATTGTATTTCCTCACTGTCAGACATTTTGTATTTACAGAGGGTGGCTCTTTGGTGAATAATATCCAGCATGTGTTGCAAGCGATAACACACTATAGGCTGGCGAGGGGGGATAGGACCGGTTCGGTTTTCTGGAAGCCTTCCTGCTGTCCCTGGACACAGAGAAGGCTTTCGAAAGAGTGGAGTGTAACCACCTATTCCATTCCATGGGGAATTTTGGCATAAAAGGTTGCTTTCTTGACTTTATTAAAAACATCTACACCAGTCCCAGTGCATATTTACTAATTAATAATCTCTACTCCTCCTTAGTACACCTACAAAGGGGAACCCGACAGGGATGTCCCCTATCCCCGCTCCTCTTCAACATGGCCCTAGAACCTTTGGCAGTTTATCTGAGAACCATATTCCCTGGTATTGACCTACAATCCCATGAATTACAGATAGCCATCTATGCAGACGACATGCTTCTCTTTGTCTCCAAGCCTGGGGTTAATATATCCAGAATTCTAGAAGCCATACAATCATTTGGAGAATTCTCTGGATATAAAATCAATCTGTGTAAATCTGAAATCCTATGGCTCGCCCGTGTGGAGGAGGGAAACTTGTTTTCTTCGCCCTTCCGTGTGGTTGATACTTACCTTACTTATTTAGGCATACATATCTCAGCTAACCCATTCAAATGGTATGATCACAACCTTGCTCCACTATTTAGTAAAATAAAAACTGACTTAAACGCTTGGCAAAAAACTACCCCTTTCGTTAATGGGGAGGGTGCATGTGATCAAAATAATACAAATGCTCCCCATACGTATAAGACATGGAGACATGACAGCCCTACAATGTACGTTTCAGACCTTCCTGTGAAGGGGAGGTAAACCGAGAATCAGCCTAGATAGATTATACCTGCCTTATGCGAGAGGTGGTTTGGGTCTCCCCAACATCGCCTATTACAACTGGGCATCTCTGGCCAAATTCGCACTGGATTGGCAGTTAGGTACACAACACTTCTCAACCTTACATCTGGAAATGGCTTCACTTCCTCAAATTGCTCTTCCCTTTCTACCACATGCGGCCCCTTCAGAATTGCCCATATCGCTCCATTACCACCCAATGTTTAGAGATATCCTCCAAGCATGGCATATGTTACACAAACATATCGGCTTATAGACCCATTGCACTCACGATACCTACCTATATATGGAAACCCTAGATTCATCCCGGGATCCCTGTATCCTGTCTTTCACAGATGGGGACTGTTGGGCATCAAAAATTTGAGCAAACTTCTAGATGACTCCACAAAATCAGTCTTACCTTTTGACATTGTCCGCAAAAATTACCATATTCCTCCAAATCAAAGATTTGCCTATTTCCAATTACTCCATTATATTAATGGGATTATACGTGACTGTAACACATTTTGGAATACCACACCACTAACATTAGTCCATTCTAGATTCTTCATGAATGACTTTACCATTTCTCCAATATATAATTTACTGATTCACTCTAGATATGCAAAGTCCCAACAAGTACTACTACACACCTGGGACACACAGCCAGACCCTACTCGGATTATATAGTATATAACAGCCTAAAGTTAGCCTGGATGGCCACCATGGCAACAGACCTTAGAGAATCCCAGATCAGGGTCATATACCAAGACTACCTCACCCCAAACAGAATGAGCAAATGGAGGAAAGATTTCTCTAATGCTTGCGGCAAATGTTTTTTACCATATATGATGTAGAAAATTAGAATTTGGATCTGTCCTAAGATATGATGATACTGGAGCTACGTTTCCTTTTGGTTATCCAAAATAAGGAAACAACCAATTTCTCTCACCCTGACAGACATACTGTTCTTAGACATCCAATTGGATGACAGACGTAACCAGAAAATGTTGATCACCTGCCTACCTCTAACTAGGAAATATATATTCTGTAAATGGGTGGACACACGAGTACCCTCCATAACATTCCTAAAAAACAGGTTATAAAAATATGTAATATATGAACAGCATGAGACCAGGTTTGGCATGAATGTGAGAGTCCTGAAATTTTTAACCAAATGGAGACTATATTTAGAGTACCTAGATTTACCTTCTAGAAGACAACTCCTTTCACCCTTTAGGAACACACTTTATATTAGAAGCAAATATGAGGGGTGAGTGGGATATATGGGAACAGCAATGAGACAACACAAGATATACTCTTGGGTGGCCTGGTAACTCCCTGCAGCTCCATGGAATTTGTTGAATTAATTTTGGTTGGTTCAATATAAATGTTAAAGTTCAGTGTGCATGTTTCTTATGTGATGCATACATTTGTTGTCACACAATGTGAACCAATATGTATCTGCTTTATGAATTCTTTGGCATGCACGGACTAATATTGCTGTGGTCACTAGTATAGACACAACACAAAAAAATAAAAATCCTTGTGTCATCAGTTGGACATTTTTTTGATGGACATTTAAGGTCCTTGGAGAAAGGACTTATCTTTACCTGGTAAATCTGTAAATGTTGTATGTAGACAGTTCTCAGTCCATCTCTGTACGCATTGTATACATTTGTCTGACATGCTAAAATAAAAGTTTAAATAAATAAATAAAAAATAATTAAATTGATAGCTCAGCGATTGCACCTGTAAGCAATGTAGGTTTGAAACTGGTATTTGGATATTCTCCTCACACAATCGGGGACACCATCTTGGGAGCATTCTGTGGATGACCGCAGCTTTTTCATACGATTTCTTCAAATGATCCATAAATGCCTTTTGGATATTGGGGATAATAAATTGCTCTGTTTTAAAAAGGCATAATCCGCTCCCTGTCTTTCTTCCTCCTGTCTCAGGTGTATGTGTCGTATCTGCATCAGCAGCCACGCAATACTATATTTCTTGCAGATGGTGGGGCCCAGGAAATAAAGATGGAGACTCAGGAGCCTACGACTCGGTCAGCAGACACTGCATGGCTGTTTCCAATCTAGTGAGTGCTGGGAGCAGAAGGATTTTCACGGCAGAAAGTATATCCTGCATCTGGCTATCTTCCGTTAGGGTAGCGGTGTTCATTAGAGCAGTATTAGCGGGTCTATGCATAGTATGTTTCTGACCACCTCAGAACGCCTCACACGCTTTCCAATTCTTTACCGACTTCAAGGGGGCCAAGTGATGTAATTGTTGATCCCTTCAGTTACCGAACAGCTATACTGTTAAGGATTATACAGATGGCTGTAGATTAGACCACATAAAATAGATAAAAAGGAGAGTCTATGTTCAGAGCCTCACTGATTTGTGGCCATCTTGGTTCGCCACCCACCAGAAGTCACTCTGTCATTTTTAAAATATAAATCCATACTTTGTATAAGCCTAAAATCTAGGATTTTACACTAATTTCTAAAAAGACATGCAAATTTGTATGTTTGTTATAATTTGCATCATTTAGCTTTTGTTTTTAATAATAAAATAATAAAATAACTAAAGCTTCATATAAAATGTTTAGGGATAGAGTAAAAGTGGAGCTGTATTTTGCATTTTAGCTATAGCAAAAACACTGCTAGAATTTTTATTTCTGCGCTAGTCAGATTGCACTGGTATTACAAGTTCATAGTAAACAGTTTTTTCTCTAGCAGTAACCCGACTAGCGCAAAGAAGTCAATGGAGAAAAAACATGGAAAAAATATGGAAAACAAACCTAACACCCAATGATCGCACAAACACAATCTCATATTTGCATTCCCTATGAAAGTAAATGGGAAAAAAAGCTGAAAAATACCTAACACCTGACTATCTTGAAAAGAACATAGCATATTCTCATTAGCAATAACCCAATATGAATATAGGTGTGCTAAATAGAGGCGCTGGTTCACTTGCTTGATCGCTTGTGTCCTTTTTCCTCCTCAGTTTTGTATACTCATGTCTCTAGGTACAAAGGATTTGTGCCGAGATATCAAACTAAGGCACCAAAGAAAGGTGTATATATACTCACAGTATATATTGCAGACTACCGGCTCCTTCCCAATTCTAAAAACGATATCACAGATAAATTGATAAAAATGTATCTTTATTTTAGCCCAACGTGTTTCAACAGACCCAGCCGTCTTTATCAAGAGCAATAAAAGTGCTTTACAAACCAAAGCATACCTTACCGCTACACAGGCGGTCTTTAAATACATAGTTAATGACGCTACCTGTTTCCCCATTGGAGGAGAACAGGTTTACACATGTTTCAAAAATTCAAGCCTTAAATACAATTTAAACATCTAAAACATATAATATATACTAAAAACTGTTAAAATACAGATGCGCCTAGATTTAGAGTTCAGCGTCCTAACGCTGGTTTTGGCCGCCTGCTGGTATTTAGAGTCAGTCAGGAAAGGGTCTGGCGCTCACTTTGCAGCCGCGACTTTTCCATACCGCAGATCCCCCTACGCCATTTGCGTATCCTATCTTTTCAATGGGATCTTTCTAACGCCGGTATTTAGAGTCTTGGCTGAAGTGACCGTTAGAAATCTAACGCCAAAACTCCAGCCGCAGAGAAAAGTCAGGAGTTAAGAGCTTTCTGGGCTAACGCCGGTTCATAAAGCTCTTAACTACTGTGCTCTAAAGTACACTAACACCCATAAATTACCTATGTACCCCTAAACCGAGGCCCTCCCACATCGCCGCCACTCTAATAAATTTTTTAACCCCTAATCTGCCGACCGCACACTGCCGCAACCTATGTTATCCCTATGTACCCCTAATCTGCTGCCCCTAACACCGCCGACCCCTACATAATATTTATTAACCCCTAATCTGCCGCCCCCAACGTCGCCGCCACCTACCTACAATTATTAACCCCTAATCTGCTGACCGGACCTCACCGCTACTATAATAAAGTTATTAACCCCTAATCCGCCTCATTCCCGCCTCGATAACCCTATAATAAATAGTATTAACCCCTAATCTGCCCTCCCTAACATCACCGACACCTAACTTCAAGTATTAACCCCTAATCTGCCGACCGGACCTCACCACTACTCTAATAAATGTATTAACCCCTAAAGCTAAGTCTAACCCTAACACTAACACCCCCCTAAGTTAAATATAATTTAAATCTAACGAAATAAATTAACTCTTATTAAATAAATTAATCCTATTTAAAGCTAAATACTTACCTGTAAAATAAACCCTAATATAGCTACAATATAAATAATAATTATATTGTAGCTATTTTAGGATTTATATTTATTTTACAGGCAACTTTGTAATTATTTTAACCAGGTACAATAGCTATTAAATAGTTAATAGCTATTTAATAGCTACCTAGTTAAAATAATTACAAAATTACCTGTAAAATAAATCCTAACCTAAGTTACAATTAAACCTAACACTACACTAATATTTTTTTATTTTGGGGGGCTTTGTTATTTTATTAGGGGGCTTAGAGTAGGTGTAATTAGCTTAAAATTGTTGTAATATATTTATAATGTTTGTAAATATTTTTTTATTTTTTGTAACTTAGTTCTTTTTTATTTTTTGTACTTTAGTTAGTGTATTTATTTGTATTTAATTAATTTATTGATAGTGTAGTGTTAGGTTTAATTGTAGATAATTGTAGGTATTTTATTTAATTAATTTATTGATATTAGGTTTAATTGTAACTTAGGTTAGGATTTATTTTACAGGTAATTTTGTAATTATTTTAACTAGTTGCCTGTAAAATAAATATAAATCCTAAAATAGCTACAATATAATTATTATTTATATTGTAGCTATATTAGGGTTTATTTTACAGGTAAGTATTTAGCTTTAAATAGGATTAATTTATTTAATAAGAGTTAATTTATTTCGTTAGATTAAAAATTATATTTAACTTAGGGGGGTGTTAGGGTTAGTCTTAGCTTTAGGGGTTAATACATTTATTAGAGTAACGGTGAGGTCCGGTCGGCAGATTAGGGGTTAATACTTGAAGTTAGGAAGGGCAGATTAGGGGTTAATACTATTTATTATAGGGTTAGTGAGGCGGATTAGGGGTTAATAAATTTATTATAGTAGCGGCGAGGTCCGGTCGGCAGATTAGGGGTTAATAATTGTAGGTAGGTAGCTGCGACGTTGGGGGCGGCAGATTAGGGGTTAATAAATATAATATAGGGGTCGGCGGTGTTAGGGGCAGCAGATTAGGGGTACATAGGGATAATGTAGGTTGCGGCGGTGTACAGAGCGGCAGATTAGGGGTTAATAGTATAATGCAGGTATCAGTGATAGCGGGGGTGGCAGATTAGGGGTTAATAAGTGTAAGGTTAGGGGTGTTTAGACTCGGGGTACATGTTAGGGTGTTATGTGCAGACATAGGAAGTGTTTCCCCATAGGAAACAATGGGGCTGCGTTAGGAGCTGAACGCTGCTTTTTTGCAGGTGTTAGGTTTTTTTTCAGCTCAAACGGCCCCATTGTTTCCTATGGGGGATTCGTGCACAAGCACGGTTTTGAAGCTGGCCGCGTCCGTAAGCACCGCCGGTATTGAGAGTTGCAGTGGCGGTAAATATGCTATACGCACCCTTTTTGGAGCCTAACGCAGCCCTTCTGTGAACTCTAAATACCAGCTGTATTTAAAAGGTGCGAGGGAAAACAAGCACGCGTAGCTAACGCACCCCTTTGGCCGCAGAACTCTAAATCTAGCGGATGGTTTGTTATCTCCATACATATTACTGTGAAATCGTAATTTTCGCTGGTATGTAGTTCCCTTTCAGGTACTTTTCTATTGTTCGTCTCCTCTCAGGTCCGATCTGGGTATAAAGACCACATGATCTAAATTGTCCAATGGAATCAATTTCTATTGTTTACGGCTGCAAGTGCCGTTTTTATGCATAAGGATGAGAAAGACATAGATGTTGTTTACAAGAATAAAAGGGTATATTTCTCAGGTGCAGTAATAAAGCGATTATAATCTAAAAGAAGGTGTTACAATTATTCCTTATCAAAATTTTCTTTTAGGTTGAAAAAGACATCGATATTATTGGGAGATTTAAAAAGACATAATCCTTCATTTTAAATATCATAAGAAAGATATAGTAATTGTTCACAAAAATAAAGAAATAATTCATCCCTATCAGGTTTTATAGACATTATAACTAAATTGAAAAAGACATTGATGTTATTTCTATATTTAAGGAGACATAATCCTCAATTTCAAATATTATAATTATACAAATATTATGCTTTATGTAAGCTTTAGAATCTTTTACACAATATGACAAACTTGTTGCTATGCAAAGACAACACTTCTTGTATCTTTATTTTAACCCCATTAAATATATGTTTTTAATGCACAATAAACGGTTGCAATTAATGGTTGTTACACGAAGGCAGCAATTCTTGCATCTTTATTGTAACCCCATTGGGGATATGTTTTTATCGTGTGTATCCATTTTAGTTCTCTTTGGTCCAGTTGTTTGGCCAAATTTCCCCCTCTCCAGTGTAGTTCAACTTTCTCAATTCCTATCCATAAGAAGGATTCCTTTGAAAAATGTTTACAGTTGTTGCAGTGTAGCGGCACTCCATGGTCATCATGATTTTTTTCTATTTTATTTAGATGTTCCATGATTCTTGTTTTTAAAAACCTGGACGTTTGTCCTAAATACTGGATTTTGCAGCCACATTGCAACAAATAAACATCATTTTTACTCTTGCATGTAATAAATTCCTTTATTTCATATTTTTTCCCTGTAACTGTGGAGTTGAATGTTTTGTGTGTTCTTCTAGTATAGTTACAGCCCTTGCATTTCCCGCAGGTAAAAAAAACTATCATATTACTTATTGGAGTGTTTTTTGGGGGGCTATGCCCTTTATCAATGAAGGTGCTAGTTTTTGTTTTAGATTTTGTCCCTTTCTAAAAATGACTGTAGGTTTAATAGGGTCCCAAGGTCCTAAATTTTCATCCTCCTTTACAGTGTGCCAATGTTTTTCTATAATGTTTTTGATTGTTTGATGTTCTACATTAAAGGTGGTCACAAATTTAGGAAAGTTATCCTTAACTGGATTTTCTTTTTTATTATTATTTTCTAGTAGAACTTCTGCTAGAAAATAATAATAAAAAAGACAATCCAGGGGACTTCCGGTGGGCGGGACGCACGGCAGCAGAGAGCGAAAGAGTCGCGCTGACCGAGGAAAAGCCATCCCGCCAGTTTTAAGCCCTTGCCTGCTATTGGAGCCGGGCGTGTGTGCCGCAAGCCAGCCAGGAGCACCAAGAGAGATCGGGTGCCGGTGCCGAGAAGCACATGCTGGAAGCGGTTCACGAACACGAGTATATCCATACTCCGCCAAGTCTCATACTTGCTTAGGAAAGCTTCATAGCTGGAGCAGCACCTTCTGAATGTGACATTGTTACGGTTGCCTCCAGGCTGGCTGGAAGTTGGACCGTAGAAAAGGGTGCTCCTAGCGCTCACCAAAGGAGCAGCAGCACCGTAGACACTATAACTACTGCGTAGCCACCATCAGTAATGCAGACTCTATGAACCACCGCTGCTGGGCTGGTATCTCGCCGTCTGCTCTGCGCCCTGGACCTACGACCAGGCTCCAGAAGGTGAACCTCTTCCTTCTTTAGAGCGAAGCAGGATCAGGAACAAGAGCTCTTACAGGAGCTCAGTAGCTAAGGGAGTATATAGAGCATAGCAATCCCTGTAGTGATTATAGCTGAAGCTGTCCCCTACAAACATCAGTCAAGGCTGCAAGTTAGAGGGTCAGAATAGGTCTGATGTGCTGGAACACACAGCCTGGTTTTTATTGAGGTTACATGCAAAAAAGACACTCTCAGGGGGAGGCATAAAATCCCCAATCACACATTTGATGCATTTAGATAGAGAGGCAACGCCCTTTGACAGGCCATAACAGCAGATAACATTACACACAAGAAAACAATGCAGTCCACCTTATCACTACTAGCAGTCTGATTAGACAATGGGAATGTTTTTCACTAAACTTAATTAGAGCTGATCCCAGCAAACTTGTATTTAGAATGCTTCTTGAAGCTGAACAAAGTTATCTCTTTAGTTCTGACCGAAGGGTCTGTCACATAGCACTTAATGGCACACAATGAAAACCAATGCCTCTGTAACAGTGCTCCCCCTCTGTGGAACACTCTGCCTGTGTGGCACCTGGCTCAGCAAGTCCCATTCACTGAACCAAGTGGGAGAAAGCCAGGGACAAGCTATTTTACAGGTCTGGGGACATAGTCTTAAAGGGGCATTGTTCACCAAAGTCACAATATGTCCCCAGACGGTTCTTAAAGGGCCATACACACCCAATAAAAGTTAATATGTTCTCAGGGGCACAATCTTCCATGGGCCATAGTCATGAGGAAGGAGGCTGGCAAATAGGCTTCTCCACGATCCATGGAAGCAGGGCAATTTTTCATTTAAAGGGGCAGTTACAAATAGCAGTTTGTAACATATCTCCCCTTTTGGAGGGAGACTAACCAGGCACCTGACCTTCTGTCGGTCAGTGCCTAAGTTAGTCTCGCAACCCACCCACAAATAAACGTTAGCAGCAAAGTAGCCCCCCCACAATACGTAGTACTGGCCTGTAGGTTCCAGGTTGTAGGATGAAAGTGTAGCATCCTCGGCCTTCCTGGCACAGCTGGGCAAATAGCTGATGGTACTTGGGGGGCAGAGGCCAGCGGCACTCTGCCCTGGTGCCAGCGCTTCTGCTGGGGTGAGGGGTTTGCAGGCCAGTCCTGTAACAAGGGGGTCTGTAGGGCAGAGGCCAGCAGCGCTCTGTCCTGATGCCAGCTCTTCTGCTGGTGGAATTGGGGCATAGTCCTGCCCGGTGGCAAAGGGAACATGGGGGTCAGTGGGGGTTAACATCTCCACTGTTAACCCTGGGCCCAAGTTAGGAGTTAGCTGGGGAGGGGGAGATTGGCTTACCTCCTCCTCCTGATACTCCGGTGGCCGTTGCGAAGGGAGGTCGATGCTCTCCGCTTCCTGTGGAACATGCTGCGGCTGGGGAGAGAGACCGGTTGTCTCCTCTCCCTGGAAAGCACACTCCGGCTGGGGAGGGAGGTCGATGCTCTCCCCTCCCTGTAGCTGGGTCTGTCACTGGGGATCTGGGCCGCCTGCCCAGCATCCCTGTAGGGCCGGTAGAGAGACTGCGGTCCCATCTCCACCTGCCTGCTGGGGGTCCTCCCAAGACCAGTCTATGAGGCCTGCTGCCTCTGGTATCTCTTGTTGGGGAAGGAGACTGGTTGTCTCTTCCCTCTGTACGGTATACTGCCGCTGGGGAGGGAGGTCGCTGCTCTCCTCTCCCTGTAACTTCGGCTGCCGCTGGGGAGGGAGGTCGTTGCTCTCCGCTCCCTGTAACTCACTTTCTCGCTGGAGACCAGGTGTCCATACCCTTAAACTGCACAGTTGGCGCTCAAAGGCTCGTGCCGCTTTGTTCTCCGTATCCAATTCCCGGATGATGCGACTGACTACCTCCTGCGCAGGGTCTGGACCATATCGGACTAGCCGCCTCTTTACCTCTGGAACGAAATCCGCGCCCTCATAGCGACGGATCCGGTTGAGGTGCTCTTCACAGGGTTCTGACCAGTATCTTGTCAGCTCAATGCTGCTGTAGGTAGGGACGCTGCGCAGTGGCTAGCGTTGCCCTCAATAACTCTTCTACGATACCAGTGCTGTTGGGGTGCTGCTCCTTGCGCTAGGACGCTATCCCACCGCTGCCGCCAAATGTTACGGTTGCCTCCAGGCTGGCTGGAAGTTGGACCGTAGAAAAGGGTGCTCCTATCGCTCACCAAAGGAGCAGCAGCACCGTAGACACTATAACTACTGCATAGCCACCATCAGTAATGCAGACTCTATGAACCACCGCTGCTGGGCTGGTATCTCACCGTCTGCTCTGCGCCCTGGACCTACGACCAGGCTCCAGTAGGTGAACCTCTTCCTTCTTTAGAGCGAAGCAGGATCAGGAACAAGAGCTCTTACAGGAGCTCAGTAGCTAAGGGAGTATATAGAGCATAGCAATCCCTGTAGTGATTATAGCTGAAGCTGTCCCCTACAAACATGAGTCAAAGCTGCAAGTTAGAGGGTCAGAATAGGTCTGATGTGCTGGAACACACAGCCTGGTTTTTATTGAGGTTACATGCAAAAAAGACACTCTCAGGGGGAGGCATAAAATCCCCAATCACACATTTGATGCATTTAGATAGAGAGGCAACGCCCTTTGACAGGCCATAACAGCAGATAACATTACACACAAGAAAACAATGCAGTCCACCTTATCACTACTAGCAGTCTGATTAGACAATGGGAATGTTTTTCACTAAACTTAATTAGAGCTGATCCCAGCAAACTTGTATTTAGAATGCTTCTTGAAGCTGAACAAAGTTATCTCTTTAGTTCTGACCGAAGGGTCTGTCACATAGCACTTAATGGCACACAATGAAAACCAATGCCTCTGTAACAGTGCTCCCCCTCTGTGGAACACTCTGCCTGTATGGCACCTGGCTCAGCAAGTCCCATTCACTGAACCAAGTGGGAGAAAGCCAGGGACAAGCTATTTTACAGGTCTGGGGACATAGTCTTAAAGGGGCATTGTTCACCAAAGTCACAATATGTCCCCAGACGGTTCTTAAAGGGCTATACACACCCAATAAAAGTTAATATGTTCTCAGGGGCACAATCTTCCAGGGGCCATAGTCATGAGGAAGGAGGCTGGCAAATAGGCTTCTCCACGATCCATGGAAGCAGGGCAATTTTTCATTTAAAGGGCCAGTTACAAATAGCAGTTTGTAACAGACATCTGGGAAAAATTTGTTGGAGACGAACACATGAACGCTGCAACATAAAGATAAGTGCTCTTTCTCTGGATTATATGTGGGCATGTTAAGTGTAAAGCTTAGAGTCTGGGTGAATAACACGCGCTGAGAATCCACGTGCAGTGGTGGTGGTAAATGAAGCATTGGGGAACATGGTTTATGGCATGGAATAAGGCTGCCAAGGATAAGGTGAACACTGCTAGCTGTAAAAACAGAGGCGGCTGTAAGGGTTAAAAGTTGCAAATAAGTCTGGTGGTATAAAACGTATAAAGTCTTGATGGACGATTGTTGGTGTTAAGACCACAGTGAAGCTGCACACCCTAGAAAAGCAGTCTAACAAATGCCTCATACTTCTGATGAAATTTGCTAGGTTACTGTGTTGGCAGGCCTTGAAAAATGCTATTAAATGTAAATGCTCCCAGTGCTTCTCAGTGTCTCAAAGGTATTAGCACTTCAGCACAGCATTAAACCTTTACAAAAAGTCCCAGTGAAGAGGCTTACACTCATGTTTCAGTGAACATTTCATTACTCTCCTGTTGTTTATATTTGTCTTACAAGGGGTTGTCAAATCTCAGAAGAACTTTGCATAACTTGTATAATAGTCAAGTAAAGAAAGTTAAAATAAGTTAAAAGGATTACAGGAGCAGTTCACAGGACTGGAGTGTGTGATTGTTTGGAGAGACTCAAGTGTAATTGTGGGACTTATTCATAACTTTTACTTGAAGGATAAAAGTTTCTATAAGTGTTGAAAAAATCTCCTCCTTAAAGAAGGAAAAAACTCCCTGCTATGGTCATTTAAAAATCTGTGGATATGGAAATTGGAAGTCTCAAGACTTAGATTTATATGTTCAGAAAAATCTCATTTAAGTTTGACAAGTAACTAGTGGAAAGCTGACTCCGGGACTGCTCTAATTCAGGAAGATATATTAATTGCTTGGGTTCAAGAAACTTTTATAGCTTCAGCTATGATAATCTGCAAATATTCTTCTGATATAATGTTTTCTAGCTTAAAAAAATTATCTTTCAGTAAAATTCTCTTGCTATCTATATACTATATGAAGATTCATATCTCTATGATGATATTTATGGTGAATTTTTGAAATAACTCCCAATATACTAGTGTCAACTGTGTATAGATCTAAATTAATAATTAGGGCTTTATTAAGAAAGAACCAAAAGTTTAAACTTGTTTTTTAAAGTGATTTCTCTATTTATAAATAAGCAAAATAAGTCTTAGATCTGTTTCACCATAAAGCCATTTATTACAAGGTCTTTGTTGTTTCAAGATAATCCTGTTTTGCCTATATAGTAGAGCTGCAATATTGCTGTTGCTGTTTATTAATTTTCTTTTTTTCCCTCCTCTGTGAATTTAGTATAGAGGCTTAATAGAGTGTCTTAGATAAGTTCTATATAATATTCTGGGCTATTATTTTGTTTTAGTCTAGGAGGTGTAGATTTTTTAAGTTAATACTATAGGAGTGTGATTGGGCTATACACACATAAGAAAGCAAAGGCCTAGAATGTAAAAAGTCAAGGCTAGATACTATCAAATCTATTGTGCTGCCAATTAAAACATTGTAAGTAATATATGACATTCACAAAGTATAAGACTCCCTCTTTTTCACAGTAGTGTGTACACTTTTTTTTTCTCCTTTCCCACACACACTTATCACTAACAGTCACTGAAATTGAACACCTTTTTTTTTCTTTTTTTTTTTTCTTTTTTTATCACGGTTTCACTTGTATTAATTAAACTACACTTTCCTTTTTTCACTTATACTGATAACCCTCACTTCAAGGGAGCAGATTAAAGATAAATGAACAGATTTGTCCATAATCTGAAAGATAAATCACCAATCACTATGGCAGCCAAAAGTAGAGAGAGAAACAAGAACAAAAATGTAAATGAGCAATTACAAGAAAGCTCAGAAAGCCTAACCATAATGCATGCTAATATAGATACACAACTGTTAATAAATCAGATAACAGCTCTATTGATGCCATAAGGTTAGATCTCTCAGCAATTTCAAAGGAAGTAAAACAATTTAACCAGAGGCTAGGTGAGGCAGAAAACCGAATTTCTGATCTAGAGAATCAATTGGACACTAAAAGTAATATAATTAAGCAACTTTCAGGGCAAATTATAAAACTACAAGAGAGAGCTGATTCAGCAGAAGATAGATTGAGAAGGAACAATTTAAGATTCATAGGTATATCAGAAAAATTTACAAACACAGATCTAGAGGCATTAATTTCAAAAGAAATTCCAAAGCGATTAGGAATATCAAGGGACGGCCCAGATATTATAATTGAAAGAGTACACAGAATAGGTTTAAACAAATAACTGGTAACAGAAGAGCACACAAGTAGATTCTTTTCCAGACCTGTAATAGCAAAATTTTGAAATTATAAAGATAAATTAGAAATTCTAAAACACTATAAAAAACTTTCAGAACCGTTAACACTGGAGGATAGGAAGATCCTTATCTTCCAGGATTTTTCGCTGGAAACCTCCAATAAAAGGAAAGTAATGTCTCAGTTGTGCTCACAGTTTATCCAAAAAGGAATACAAGCGTTTGTAATTTACCCTGCGACTTTAAAGATAGGAGACAAGGAAGGTTTTAAATCTTTCCAGACCAGTGAAGAAGCTACACAATATCTTGCAACTAGGTTATGAAGCTTACAATAAAGGATATCCAGATGGTGCTAAATGATTTTTATTTCTTTCTTATACTTCTTTGGTTTTTCTTCCTTTCCCCCCTTTTTTTTTTCTTTTCTTTTTCTTTTCCTCCTGGTCCTGTCCTCAATGCCCTCTACATATACAGGTTTATTAAAGTTAGGTGGGAAAAAATGAGGCGGTTAAACCTCGATTGTATATTAGATTAATAAGATGGCCAAAGGTTTAAAACAACCAGTGCATTTTACTTCATGGAATGTCGGGGGAATTGTGTCACCAATTAAGAGGAAGTCAATTCTAAAGCATCTCAAAAAACTCAATACAGATATTGCATTTTTGCAAGAGGTTAGATTATCCACAGTAGAACTAGCTAAGTTAAAAGTTAATTGGGTAAAAGAGGTATTCGCTATGCCATGTAAGGAGAGGAAGAAAGGTGTTGTTATTTTGCTAAGTAAAAGTTTGGATTATAAGATTATAGAGGTAAAATTAGATGATAATGCACGCTATCTTATAATACAATTAGAAATTAGGGGAAAGATCTACACATTATGTAGTGTTTATGGACCTAATAACTTGGATATGGAATTCTGGGGGAAACTACAGGCCCTTCTGCTAAATTATGTAGAGACAAATTTAATAATTGCTGGAGATTTTAATTTAACACCCAAATTTCCAATAGACAGGAAAAGTGTAAAAGGTAGAGGGAAGGACTATAGAATAACAAAGGAAATGAGAACCCTACATACATTTAAAAAAACACTTAAACTATCTGACATTTGGCGTTTACAGTATCCAGATGCTAAAGGTTTTACCTGTTTATCCAAATCATCATTGTCTAGAATTGACTACTTCTTGGTATCTGAATCAGTTCTTAGAATGGAATCTAAAGCCGATATAAATGATTTTGCAATTTCAGATCATGCCCCAATTACACTCGAATTAGTTCTAGATGATACAAACTCTAGAAGCTATAAGAGAAACTCCTTTTTTTTCCCTAAATATAAGCTTAAAAATGCGTCTTTTGTATCTATGCTTAAAGAAAAATGGCATATCTTTTTAAATTTAAATAGAGAATAGAAAACATAATTTATGCTTACCTGATAAATTCCTTTCTCCTGTAGTGTAGTCAGTCCACGGGTCATCATTACTTATGGGATATTAACTCCTCCCCAACAGGAAGTGCAAGAGGATCACCCAAGCAGAGCTGCTATATAGCTCCTCCCCTCTACGTCACACCCAGTCATTCGACCGAGAACCAAACGAGAAAGGAGAAACTATAGGGTGCAGTGGTGACTGGAGTATAATTTAAAATTTAGACCTGCCATAAAAAACAGGGCGGGCCGTGGACTGACTACACTACAGGAGAAAGGAATTTATCAGGTAAGCATAAATTATGTTTTCTCCTGTTAAGTGTAGTCAGTCCACGGGTCATCATTACTTATGGGATACCAATACCAAAGCTAAAGTACACGGATGATGGGAGGGACAGGCAGGATCTTTATATGGAAGGAACCACTGCCTGAAGAACCTTTCTCCCAAAAACAGCCTCCGAAGAAGCAAAAGTGTCAAATTTGTAAAATTTGGAAAAAGTATGAAGAGAAGACCAAGTTGCAGCCTTGCAAATCTGTTCAACAGAGGCCTCATTCTTAAAGGCCCAAGTGGAAGCCACAGCTCTAGTAGAATGAGCTGTAATTCTTTCAGGAGGCTGCTGTCCAGCAGTCTCATAGGCTAAACGTATTATGCTACGAAGCCAGAAAGAGAGAGAGGTAGCAGAAGCTTTTTGACCTCTCCTCTGTCCAGAATAAACGACAAACAGGGAAGAAGTTTGACGAAAATCTGCACGGACTACGTCCAGATTGTGTAGAAGCCGTTCTTTCTTTGAAGAAGGGTAAGGGCACAATGATGGAACAACAATCTCTTGATTGATATTCTTGTTAGTAACTACCTTAGGTAAGAACCCAGGTTTAGTACGCAGAACTACCTTATCTGAATGAAAAATCAGATAAGGAGAATCACAATGTAAAGCTGATAACTCAGAGACTCTACGAGCCGAGGAAATAGCCATTAAAAACAGAACTTTCCAAGATAACAACTTGATATCAATGGAATGAAGGGGTTCAAACGGAACACCCTGTAAAACGTTAAGAACTAAGTTTAAGCTCCACGGTGGAGCTACAGTTTTAAACACAGGCTTAATCCTAGCCAAAGCCTGACAAAAAGCCTGAACGTCTGGAACTTCTGACAGACGTTTGTGTAAAAGGATGGACAGAGCTGAGCTCTGTCCCTTTAAAGAACTTGCAGATAAAACCTTTTCTAAACCCTCTTGTAGAAAAGACAATATCCTAGGAATCCTAACCTTACTCCATGAGTAACTCTTGGATTCACACCAGTGTAAGTATTTACGCCAAATCTTATGGTAAATCTTCCTGGTAACAGGTTTCCTAGCCTGTATTAAAGTATCGATTACTGACTCCGAAAATCGACGCTTTGATAAAATCCATGCAGTCAGCTTCAGAGAAATTAGATTTTGATGTTTGAAAGGACCCTGAATTAGAAGGTCCTGTCTCAGAGGCAGAGACCAAGGTGGACAGGATGACATGTCCACTAGATCTGCATACCAGGTCCTGCGTGGCCACGCAGGCGCTATTAGAATCACCAATGCTTTTTCCTGTTTGATCCTGGCAATCAAACGAGGAAGCATCGGGAAAGGTGGAAACACATAAGCCATCTCGAAGGTCCAAGGTGCTGTCAAAGCATCTACCAGGACCGCTCCCGGGTCCCTGGACCTGGACCCGTAGCAAGGAAGCTTGGCGTTCTGGCGAGACGCCATGAGATCCATATCTGGTTTGCCCCAACGTCGAAGTATTTGGGCAAAGACCTCCGGATGAAGTTCCCACTCCCCCGGATGAAAAGTCTGACGACTTAGGAAATCCGCCTCCCAGTTCTCCACTCCTGGAATGTGGATCGCTGACAGGTGGCAAGAGTGAGACTCTGCCCAGCGAATTATCTTTGATACTTCCATCATCGCTAGGGGACTTCTTGTCCCTCCTTGATGGTTGATGTAAGCTACAGTCGTGATGTTGTCCGACTGAAACCTGATGAACCTCCGAGTTGTTAACTGAGGCCAAGCCAGAAGGGCATTGAGAACTGCTCTCAATTCCAGAATGTTTATTGGAAGGAGACTCTCCTCCTGAATCCATGATCCCTGAGCCTTCAGGGAATTCCAGACAGCGCCCCAACCTAGTAGGCTGGCGTCTGTTGTTACAATTGTCCAGTCTGGCCTGCTGAAGGGCATCCCCCTGGACAGATGTGGCCGAGAAAGCCACCATAGAAGAGAATTTCTGGTCTCTTGATCCAGATTCAGAGTAGGGGACAAATCTGAGTAATCCCCATTCCACTGACTTAGCATGCACAATTGCAGCGGTCTGAGATGCAGGCGTGCAAAGGGTACTATGTCCATTGCCGCTACCATTAAGCCGATTACCTCCATGCATTGAGCCACTGACGGGTGTTGAATGGAATGAAGGACACGGCAAGCATTTTGAAGCTTTGTTAACCTGTCTTCTGTCAGGTAAATCTTCATTTCTACAGAATCTATAAGAGTCCCCAAGAAGGGAACTCTTGTGAGTGGTAAGAGAGAACTCTTCTCTTCGTTCACCTTCCACCCATGCGACCTTAGAAATGCCAGTACTAACTCTGTATGAGACTTGGCAGTTTGAAAGCTTGACGCTTGTATCAGAATGTCGTCTAGGTACGGAGCCACCGAAATTCCTCGCGGTCTTAGTACCGCCAGAAGAGAAACCAGAACCTTTGTGAAGATTCTTGGAGCCGTAGCCAACCCGAATGGAAGAGCTACAAACTGGTAATGCCTGTCTAGGAAGGCAAACCTTAGATACCGGTAATGATCTTTGTGAATCGGTATTTGAAGGTAGGCATCCTTTAAATCCACTGTGGTCATGTACTGACCCTTTTGGATCATGGGTAAGATTGTCCGAATAGTTTCCATTTTGAACGATGGAACTCTTAGGAATTTGTTTAGGATCTTTAAATCCAAGATTGGTCTGAAGGTTCCTTCTTTCTTGGGAACCACAAACAGATTTGAGTAAAACCCTTGTCCGTGTTCCGACCGCGGAACCGGATGGATCACTCCCATTAGTAAAAGATCTTGTACACAGCGTAGAAACGCCTCTTTCTTTATCTGGTTTGTTGACAACCTTGAAAGATGAAATCTCCCTTTTGGGGGAGAGGCTTTGAAGTCCAGAAGATATCCCTGAGATATGATCTCTAACGCCCAGGGATCCTGGACATCTCTTGCCCAAGCCTGGGCGAAGAGAGAAAGTCTGCCCCCCACTAGATCCGTTCCCGGATCGGGGGCCCTCAATTCATGCTGTCTTAGGGGCAGCAGCAGGTTTTCTGGCCTGCTTGCCCTTGTTCCAGGTCTGGTTAGGTTTCCAGCCTTGTCTGTAGCGAGCAACAGCTCCTTCCTGTTTTGGAGCAGAGGAAGTTGATGCTGCTCCTGCCTTGAAGTTACGAAAGGCACGAAAATTAGACTGTCTAGCCCTAGGTTTGGCTCTGTCTTGAGGCAGGGCATGGCCTTTACCTCCTGTAATATCAGCGATAATTTCTTTCAAACCGGGCCCGAATAAAGTCTGCCCCTTGAAAGGTATGTTAAGTAATTTAGATTTAGAAGTAACATCAGCTGACCAGGATTTTAGCCACAGTGCTCTGCGTGCCTGAATGGCGAATCCGGAATTCTTATCCGTAAGTTTAGTTAAATGTACTACGGCATCAGAAATAAATGAATTAGCTAGCTTAAGGGTTTTAAGCTTGTTTGAAATCTCATCTATTGGCGCTGAGTCAAGGGTCTCTTCCAGAGACTCGAATCAAAATGCGGCCGCAGCCGTGACAGGCGCAATACATGCAAGGGGTTGCAATATAAAACCTTGTTGAACAAACATTTTCTTAAGGTAACCCTCTAACTTTTTATCCATTGGATCTGAAAAGGCACAGCTATCCTCCACCGGGATAGTGGTACGCTTAGCCAGAGTAGAAACTGCTCCCTCCACCTTAGGGACCGTCTGCCATAAGTCCCGTGTGGTGGCGTCTATTGGAAACATTTTTCTAAATATAGGAGGGGGGGAAAAGGGTACACCGGGCCTATCCCACTCCTTGGTAATAATCTCTGTAAGCCTCTTAGGTATAGGAAAGACGTCAGTACACGCCGGTACCGCATAGTATCTATCCAGCCTACATAATTTCTCTGGGATTGCAACCGTGTTACAATCATTCAGAGCCGCTAATACCTCCCCTAGCAGTACACGGAGGTTTTCTAGTTTAAACTTAAAATTTGAAATGTCTGAATCCAGTCTATTTGGATCAGATCCGTCACCCGCAGAATGAAGCTCTCCGTCCTCATGTTCTGCAAATTGTGACGCAGTATCTGACATGGCCCTAGTATTATCAGCGCACTCTGTTCTCACCCCAGAGTGATCTCGCTTACCCCTAAGTTCTGGCAATTTAGACAAAACTTTAGTCATAACATTAGCCATGTCCTGTAGAGTGATTTGTAATGGCCGCCCTGATGTACTTGGCGTTACAATATCACGCACCTCCCGAGCGGGAGATGCAGGTACTGACACGTGAGGCAAGTTAGTCGGCATAACTTCCCCCTCGTTGTCTGGTGAATGATGTTCAACATGTACAGATTGATTTTTTTTTTTTTTTTTTTATAAACTTTATTTATAGAAAAGAATCCGAGTCATACATGGTAAATGCAGTCATAATAATGCAGGTGTGACAAAGTGGTCACCTGCAGAACAAAACAGTTTTCAGAGCATGTTATATCAAAGCATACCAGCAAAGGAATACAATAAGTATATGTGATCATCATGTATGTCCTGGGACTCAACTTTTTTCTAAGAACATTTTTTACAATCAACCAAAGAAAAAGAGGAGAAATCGAGAAAGGAAACATATCAGCTAAGAGCAAGGAAGAAAGATAATAACATACAAAGAAGAATGAAAGAAAGAGAAGAAAGGAAGAGAAAGAAAGAAAAAAAAAAAAAAAAAAAAATAACATATAGCAGCCATACTTACCCAGAGTACCTCCGGGTCCCCCCTCCCTCGATATGCAGGTCACTCACGGGTCTGATCCGTGGATAGACACCAATTTCCTCTGAGGTTTTCATTTAAAACATATTGGCTATTTTTAAAAGGAAGCAGAACCCTATCTCTTACTATGTCAGGTAGGTGCAGCAAATAAGCCTCCCATTTAAGGAGAAATCTCTTGACTCTTTTCTCAGGGTCCCCCCTAGTATCTGCCTGCTCAATCAGCATCTGATCATGAATTGTTTTAAGTAAGTGTTGAAAAGGTAAGTTACGGTCCCCTGTCCACTCTCTCAGGATAATTTGTTTAGCTAACATGAGTGTGGTATTTAAAAAAATGTTGTGCTTGTATGTCTGATCTCTAGGTGTCAGAAAGATCACATGTTGTGCCGAGAGGGACACAGTTTGTTTAGTTAATTTGGATAGCCAGTACGCAATTTTTTGCCAAAATTTTTGTAATTTAGGGCAACTCCAGAGTAGGTGTACCCAATCAGGAGATTCAAGGCGGCATTTACTACAGGAGTTGAGTGCTCCTCCAACCCATTTAGCCCTTAGGCCAGGAGTGATGTAAGCTTGATGTAAGAATTTCAGGTGTGATTCCCTCAATTTTGCAGAAATAGTACTTTGGTGTGCCCTCTCGAAACTTGTGGTAATCAATACCGGGTCAATCTCTAGCTCCCCATAATGGGACCACTTTGATACCATGCCATGAAGCACATGATCCTTAGAGTGACGGATCAGTAAGTTATATGTATGTGACAGCCTCAGAGGGCCTAACTTCGCCAGCGCACTCAATGTATCTAAATTGGAGGCTTCTACAGAGAGGAGTCCCTCTGAAATCAAGGTGGATACGTAGTGTCGGCATTGAAAGTATGCAAACTTGTGTGTGTGCGGGAGGTTATAACGTGATTTCAGGTCTTGGAAGGGCAGTATTTCTAGAGTCAGGGGTCGGAAAAGTTGATGCAGTCATGTGAGTTGTAATTGTTGCCATGTCTGAAATGCTTGCGTGGTGTACCCGGGGAGGAAGTCCAAATTACCCTGGATCGGGAGATATTTACTAGCTGAACGTTGTATACCCCAGAGTCTACAAATCTTGGTCCAGGCTCTTAGAGGATCCCTAAACAATATATGGTTTTGAATGAACGGGGATAGAGATTTCAAATGTGCATGAGGCAGATAAGCTAAATGCAGTGGTTTAATGATGTTAGACTCCAGGTCAGGGACAGTATAATAGTTTTTCCCTACCAGCCAGTCCAATGCAAATCTAGAGAGAGCCGCCCAGTTATACCATATTATATTAGGAAGACGGAGCCCCCCTCCTTCCACTGTCATTGACAAGGGAGTCCTGCCTATTCTATGTTTTCTGCCCTGCCAAACAAAGTTTCCAATGGCAGTTTGCAAAGATGTCGCATCCTTTTGAGTGAGGAGAAGAGGCAACATCTGTAATGGATAAAGAAGTTTGGGCAGGGCCACCATTTTAAAAAGGTGTACCCTACCCGAAAGAGAAAGGGGGAGTTTCATCCAACTCAGCAGCATTTGCTTGATGTCACCTATAGTCCCAGCAAGATTCAAAGAGTATAACATATGTGGGTTAACATGTATCCATATGCCTAAGTATTTAAAACTACCCTGAGTAGTCTTAAGACCAAAATCTGCTAGGGTCATGTTTCGGGAGTTTTGCAACCAGGTGGCCTCCGATTTGTCAATGTTGATCTTGTACCCCGAAAACTTGCCAAAATCATCAACAACTTTCAGAAGAGGGTGTAAATTGGAACCAGGATCACCCACAAAGAGCAGTAGGTCATCGGCGTAAAGTGATAGATGCTGCTTTTGGCCACATATATCTAAGCCGGCGCATTGTTGCCTGATGTAGGACGCCAGGGGTTCGATTGCTAAATCGAAAAGGAGAGGGGAGAGGGGACATCCCTGTCTCGTACCCCGTTGTAACGTAAAGGAAGGAGAGAGCCCTCCATTGATTATAAGAGAGGCCTTAGGGGCTGAGTATAATCTTTGTAAAAAGCTGGGAAAGTCACCCTGCATACCAAAGCGCGACAGTGACGTATGTAAGTGATCCCACTCGATCCGGTCAAACGCCTTCTCAGCATCTAGTGCTAGAAGGCATGCGTCTGGTAGTTGGGATGGAGATTGTGTATGTGTGTTGTACCAGTAATGGGACACGACGCCTAGAGTCTTTCTAATGTTAATAACTGAGGATCTGCCCTTTACAAAACCCGTTTGATCTGCATGAACTATATGTGGAAGAACCTTTGCCAACCTGTCCGCTAAGATTTTTGTTAGGAGTTTATAATCCCCATTTAATAGGGAGATTGGACGATATGAAGAAGTCTGAGTGGGATCTCTATCAGGTTTCAAAAGGAGACAGATATTAGCCTCAGAGAATCTATCATTTAGTTGTTCAGTGCCCGCCAGGTAAGCAGAATACAAGGATGAGAGAATTGGTGCTAATTCCTCCTCTAGTAACTTAAGATATTCTGCAGGTAACCCATCCGGGCCTGCTGCTTTACCCAGTTTGCTTTGTCGTATAGCCCTGAGAACCTCCTGGGGACTTATAGGAGAATTTAACAGGGAAGACTGCTCTTCTGTAAGAGAGGGGAGTTTTACTGCGTCCCAAAAGGCACGCTTGGCTTCTATATGGATAGGTTGTTTAGAGTACAGGGAAGTGTAATAGTCTACAAATTCAGTCATAATCTCCTTGGCGTTGGCGGTGAGGGTACCCTTAGAATTAATGGCTAGGATTTGGGACTTGGGTTTATAGGAATGAACTAGTTTGGCCAGCAGTTTACCAGCCCTGTTACCATGTCGGTAATAGCGACCCTGTCTGTGAATATTGACCTTATTGTCTTGTTGGGCTAAGAAAGTATCCCTTGTCTGTTTGAGATCGTAGTAAGATTGCCTAGATGTTGGCGTGGGGGCATGTAAGTATTTATTGTAAGCCGTAGTAAGTTGAGCAAGGAGAGTCTCATCTACCCTCGTAAGTTGCTTTTTATGGTGTGTTGCAAAGGAGGTTATATGACCTCTCATCACCGCTTTTGAGGCGTGCCAGAACAGGTCTGGCGTACCCAAATGACAAGCATTGTCAGATGCATAATGCGTCCAGGATGCCTTTAAGTGTCTACGGAACTCAATGTTGTTGTATAGGTGGAGAGGAAATCTCCAAGTTCTGTTTGGAGGTCTGGGGGAATGTGGTTGCAGTATCAGGGTGATTGGGGCGTGATCTGATAAGGTGACTGGGCCAATATAAGTAGATAAGATGTGTGGCATTATGCTTGAGGCAGTTAGGAAATAATCAATACGCGACATAGTATGGTATGTTTTTGAGAGGCAAGTGAAATCCCTCTCATCCGGGTTCCTTGCTCTCCAGACATCTAGCAAACCCAGAGTCTCCTTGAAGGATCCAATCAAGGATACTTCACGTTTGTAGCGGATTACGTGTGTTTTGAAAGAACCATATGCTGAGGGATCTCTAAACCTATCTAGCGGAAGAGCCTGAGCCAAATTAAAATCCCCTCCTACTATTAGAGGGGCACTCTGTGTGGCCAATATCGCCAATAAATTTGTCCAAAAGGGGGGGATCATGCTCATTAGGGCCATAAACATTACAGAGAGTATATGTATGTGCATTGGTCTGGAGTGATGCGACTATGTATCGTCCCTTTTTGTCAATGTTCACTGCTGATAATGAGGCCGCTAAACCCTTTCGCACTAGGATGGCAACTCCTCTTTTCCTGCCCTCTGTAGGGGAGCTGAGGACCTGTCCTACCCATCTGATTTTTAACTTCGCATGTTCCTCAACTGTCAATTTTGTCTCCTGGAGCATAGCAATGTCAGCCTTCAGTGAGTGTAAGTGGTGGAGAATCCTACTTCTCTTTGCCGGGGATGTGATGCCCCCTACGTTCCACGCTATAATTTTAAGGGGAAGAGTCATGTCCACAGAGTGTAAGGGTGGAGAGGGCACGACCTAATAGGTAGTGTCCTAGCAAGTGTCCCCTGTGGTGTCTGGAGTGTAGGTAGTAATAGGTGACTTACAGTTATGGAAAAACATAGGTGTGTCCTCAGGGCAGGATGACGTGATGAAGGAGGGGGGTCCGGAGGCCTCCAGGTCCCAATCCAGCAATCGCTACAAAAGAGATAAGAACACACAGCAATGTTTACAATTTGTATAAGTAAGAGGTCAATACCCATGATAGTAGTAATGTCAATAGATATCATCCCAGAGGTAGTCTGTTTATAAAAGAACCATTTGATGAACAAAAACATAGCATGATAGCAGGGAGCACAACATCTTAGAACTAAAGTTCTGCTCTTGGGGGAGGGGACATGAAGCAGCAAAATCACACAGAGCCCTGGAATGTTTAGTGTGAGTTTAAAATGAGAAAATTTACCAGGAATTCTTACAATTGGCAGGGGCAGATGAATAGGCCTTAGGTAGTCAGGTGGAAATGTATATGGGCTTAAAGGTAGGGAACTATGTTTTTTATATTCGGTGTCGATGCCCTGGGGCCTAAACATAATAGGGATATCATAATCTGCATCGATCAAAAGGCAAGTGGTGGACAGAGGGTCTCCGCTTGGATTTGTGAGGGATAGGCCAAAAATTAAGCCTACTAGGGGACCCAGGGGAGACCAGCGGTAGCTGTGAACTGTTTTAATAACATGCATATTAGAACTAAGGTTTAAGTATGCTGCATAATATTTCCCAGCCTTAACAGTGCAATGTAGATACAAACATGAACCTGAACAGGTAGTGTAATAACAGAGAGAACAAGTTGCCATGTGCGGAACCGTGCCTCCGGCCACAGCCAAAATTGGCAAACATGACCAGAGCCACAGGACCCGCCAGAGCAAGATACATAATGTAATCAACATGATGCATATGAAAAGAAATTTTTAAACGATAATACTTAAGAGAGTCTCATCAGCCATTGTCCTGTCTCCGCTCTGATGCCAGGTATGCCTGTGCTGCCGCAGGCGTATGAAAGGTTTTAGGGCCTGAAAGGCTCTGAATTTTCAAGGTAGCTGGGAACATGAGTGCAAATTTACGTCCCTGATCATGCAGTGTAGAGCAGATAGATGCAAAGTCCTTACGTCTCTTAGTGACCTCAACTGAAAAGTCTTGGAAAAGTAAGAGACGGTGATCTTCAAAGATGACTTCCTTAGCCGCCCTGTAGGCTCGCAGGAGTGCAAGCTTATCCTGGAAATTTAAGCATCTAAAGATTACTTGTCGTGGCCTCTCCTTGGAATTTTCTAGATATCTGTTGGGGCCTATGCGGTGAGATCTTTCAATGTCCAGAGGTAAACAGTCCTGGGGCAGGCCCAGGATTTTCGGGAGAGTCAAGGCAGCAAATTCTAGTAATTCTTTATCTTTAATGGATTCAGGAACTCCTATGATTCGTAGATTATTTCGCCTGCAGCGGTTTTCTAGGTCCTCCACCTTGTCTATTAGCTGTTGATTTTGTTTCAGTAGGCGTTTTAAAGAAACCTCAGATTCCTGCTGTCTGTCTTCAACCCCTGAAATTCTTTGTTCCGCGGCCGACATGCGAGTGGAGAAGAGCCGCACCTCACTGGTTAAGGTGTCCACACCAGCCTGCAAGCTATCCATTTTTGGTAAAAAGAAAGCCTTGAGCTCCTGTAGGAGTGAAGAGTGAGCTCCTGAAATACTGCCTTCAGCATCTGCAAATGATGGGTTTGCCTGCGTTTCTATCAGAGGCTTTTGTTTTTTTTCCTGATTCTTTGATCTGTGACTCATTGTGCCACCTAAAGGCGAGGGCAGCCTGTGAAAGTACTCGTCCACTTTCATAGAACAAAATACAGACAGTTACTAGGAATGGTATAACCCTGTGTGCAAATCACCAGAGGGCGCTGTTGCACTGTGTATTGCAGCAATCAAAGTAGATATGTGGAGGGAAAATGGAGGAAATGAAGACACAGATTTTGAATTTGCAGATATCACATGGCAAAATGCAGGTGTGAAATAAAAAATTTAGCTGTACCAACTATGCAAACAAAGGTGATTTTTCTTTTCCTTTTCTGTCTTATGTAGCAGGCTTAATCAGGGCTGATGGATCAGAAATACAATCCTAAAAAATTGAGCTATACCAGCTATGAGGTGAGAAGAGTCTGTATAGGAAAAAAAAAATCTGTATAGATCAATATGCGGTTTATGCAGAAACTGTCCCAATGATCAGCTCTCAAGCAGAGCAGGTGTTTATGCGCTCCCCCCTTAGCAACTACTAGGGCGTGAGAAGGCCGATATCCCCTTGCTGAAAAACTTAATAACAAGTTTATCTCCCTGTATGGAAGTGAGGTTGTGCCTTGTTGTAGGATAAAACTGATTGATCTAAGTTTATATTAGTGCATCCACATTACTTTTACGGAGTGTGCAGCAATCTCTTATGGGCATGCATAGAATACTTTCCGGGGAGTCCGTTATCAGGGCCTCACACGGTTATAGTTTGAGGTGGAGCGGCTTTGGGCTGATGGATCAGAAATACAATCCTAAAAAATTGAGCTATACCAGCTATAAGGTGAAAAGAGTCTGTATAGGAAAAGTCTGTTTAGATCAATATACAGTTTATGCAGGGATTGTCCCAATGTTCAGTTTTCAAGCAGAGCAGGTGTTTATGCGCTCTCCCCTTAGCAATTACTGGGGTATGAGAAGGCCGATATCCCTCTGCTGAACACTTAATAGCAAGTTTGTCTCCCTGTAGGGAAGTGAGGTTGTGCCTTGTTGTAAGTTAAAGCTGATTTATCTGAGTTTACACCAGTGCATCCACATTACTTTTACGGAGTGTGCAGCAATCTCTTATGGGCATGCATGGGATACTTTCCAGGGAGTCCGTTATCAGGGCCTCATACGGTTGTACTTTGAGGTGGAGCGGTTCTAACCAGTTATGTAATAGTTCGCGGTGTTACCGCCTCTCACCTGATCCCACCGATTACCACATTCGAGGCCGGTCCGCTTGTAAGGTCCGTTCTGAGTTGAAGTTGGCACTGAGGTGAAGGGGGGAGCTCTTCCAATATGGCGCCGGTCAGCGTTACCGCTCGCGCCGTATGGCGCAGTTTGATTTTGACCTCCGAGGCAAGGGCGATTTTCTGCCCTTCACGATGGTTCTTGGGCCGGATGGGGTACCGTAGAGGGCAACCCAGCAAGGCAGCGTCGTGGGGAAAGCTGGCTGGCAGCAAATAACACCATTAATATGAAGCAGAATCCCGGAGCTCTGAACTCCTGCTGCCAGCCGCTAGCTCCGCCCACCGGAAGTCCGTACAGATTGATTTTTATTTAAAGTAGCATCAATGCAATTAGTACATAAGTTTCTATTGGGCTCCACCTTGGCTTTTACACATATAGCACAGAGATATTCTTCTGAGTCAGACATATTTAACAAACTAGCAATTAGACTAGCAAGCTTGGAAATACCCTTCAACTAAATTTACAAGTAATATGTAAAACGTACTGTGCCTTTAAGAAGCACAGAAAAAACTATGACAGTTGAAAAACAATGAACCGGATTAGTTATAAAAAACAAATTTTTCCCGGTAAAAGCATAAAATTAGCAAAGGATTGCACTCATTAGCAATGGATGACTAACCCTTAATATCAGAAAAAACGTATAACATTTAAAATATAATCGTTTTTATCACAGTCAAAGCACAATCTCACAGGTCTGCTGTGAGTGATTACCTCCCTCAAAATAAGTTTTGAAGACCCCTGAGCTCTGTAGAGACGTTCCGGATCATGCAGGGAGAGAAGACAGACTTGTGACTGAATTTCTGATGCGTAGCAAAAGCGCCAAAATAGGCCCCTCCCACTCACACACAACAGTGAGGGAAGCTCAGTAAAACTGTTTTTGATTTAAAATAAACGACAGCCATGTGGAAAATAACGCCCAAAACAATTTTTCACCAAGTACCTCAGATAATTAAACGATTTAACATGCCAGCAAACGTTTAAAATCTAATTATATGAAATGTCATTAAAAAGCCTGCTGCTAGTCGTTCACACTGCAAGTTAGGCTAAAAGTTATATGCATACAGTATTGTCCCAGTGAAGTGCCATTCCCCAGAATACTGAAGTGTAAACATATATACATATCAGCCTGATACCAGTTGCTACTACTGCATTTAAGGCTGAACTTACATTATATCGGTATTGGCAGTATTTTCTCAGTCAATTCCATTCCTTAGAAAATAATATACTGCAACAATCCTCTTTGCAGGTGAACCTGCCCGCTGTCCCCTGATCTGAAGTTTACCTCACTCCTCAGAATGGCCGAGAACAGCAAAATGAATCTTAGTTACGTCCGCTAAGATCATACAAAACTCAGGTAGATTCTTCTTCAAATTCTGCCTGAGAAGAAACAACACACTCCGGTGCTGTTTAAAATAACAAACTTTTGATTGAAGATATAAAAACTAAGTATAATCACCACAGTCCTCTCACACATCCTATCTATTAGTTGGGTGCAAGAGAATGACTGGGTGTGACGTAGAGGGGAGGAGCTATATAGCAGCTCTGCTTGGGTGATCCTCTTGCACTTCCTGTTGGGGAGGAGTTAATATCCCATAAGTAATGATGACCCGTGGACTGACTTCACTTAACAGGAGAAAGATAGATTAGAAATTCTATGGGAAACAGCTAAAGCTGTACTAAGGGGAGAAGTAATAAGCTTTATGGCTATATTCAGGAAAAAAAGAAGGGAGAGAGAGAGAGAGGAACAACTGACTAATCAGTTAACTAATATGTTTAATAGATATCTTCATTGTGCCTCAAAGAATAATTGGTCTAGGTACATTCAAGCAAAACGTGAGAGAGACTTATTTTTTTTTCCGAGAAACGGCAAGAGAGGATATCAAAAAGAAAGCAAAGTATATGAAATTTGGGAATAAAACAGGCAGCTTTTTAGCTAGACTAGTGAAGTCTGAAAAGAAAAATAATATAATATCTACAATAAGAGTAACTGATACACCTATACATAACTCAATAGAAATTAATGAGGTTTTCTATCAAACCTATCAAAAGTTCTATAGTGCATGCAAGCTAGATAATATCAGAAAGGAATTATTTTGGGAAACTATCACTGTCCCTAACCTGTCAGTAGAGAAAACTGAAAAACTTAATCTAGCAATTACAGAGGAGGAAGTAGAGAGAGCAATTAATAAAACTCAATTAAATAAAGCCCCCGGACCGGACCAAATTCCAGCTGAATTTTATAAAATATTAAATAAAGAAATTGTTCCACATTTGACTCGTTTATTCAATTATTATTATATTGAGAATGGTGTAATGTCAAAGAATTTTACTAAAGCAGTCACAATTATGATTTTTAAAAAAGGAAGAGATCCTGAAAAGGTGGACTCATATAGGCCAATCTCCCTACTCAATGTAGACTATAAGATATTGACCACTGTAATCGCAGAAAGACTAAAAAATGTCATGGGAAATATTATACATCCTAATCAGGTGGGCTTTATGAGTGGTAGAAGCTCAGTGGTAAATATAAGGAAAGCATGTATCATTATTGAATATTTTAAAGAAATTATGAGTCAACCTGAAAATTTGCACAGATTGAACTATGACGCATCAATAATTGCTCTAGACGCTGAAAAAGCTTTTGATGCAGTGCAATGGGACCACTTTTTCACGACTCTGTCTAAATTTGGCTTCTCAGGATCTTTTTTGAAATTCATCAAGGCAATCTATAAGAACCCGGTATCTATAATCTCGGTAAATGGGAGGAATCTGCAGAAATAATATTGGAGAGAGGCACTAGGCAGGGTTGCCCTCTATCTCCCTTTTTATTTAATCTATCTATTGAACCCTTAGCGATTAAAATCCGTCAAATGCTCCAGGGGGTATTATGTAAGAATATAGAAGAAAATGTTTTACTATATGCGGATGACATTTTGATTTTTCTTAGAAATAGTAAACAAAATATTCCAAAACTAATGGAAATCATAGAATCATATAGTACATTTTCAGGATACAAAGTCAATGTCAATAAATCAGAACTTCTTTGGCTAAACAAGCATAAGGATACGATCACAAGCCCATTTAAAGTTGTAGATCAATTTACATATCTAGGTATTATCTTGAGCAAGAACCCAAAATTATGGTATGACCTAAATATAATACCAATTCTACAGAAAATATATGATCAGCTTAACGCTTGGAAATATCTACCACTAGCATTGTCAGGAAAGATTAGTCTAATTAAAATGATCATCTTCCCAAAAATCCTCTATAAATTGCAGAATCTTCCTCTTGTACTCAAAAAAGCTGATATTTCACTCTTTAACAAAAATATAATTAATTTTCTTTGGGGAAATAAAAGGAGAAAAATCTCATTAAAAATATTATCATACTCAAAAGAATATGGGGGCTATGCTCTCCCGAACATTTTGAATTATAACTTGGCATGTCTGATTAAGATAGCAGCTGAATGGCTGACAGATAAAGAATATTTCACAGATAAAGTATTAGAAGATATGATTGTTAAACCATATACTTTAAAAGCACTATTACATACACAAATAAAAGATATGCCACAAAGGATTAAAAATAGTAGCTCATTTTTCTGTATTATAAAAGCATGGCAACAATACTGTAAGAAACTCAAAATCAATTATACAGTATCCAATTTTCTAACATTAACCGGATATCCCTCGTTTCCCGAAGCATTAAAATCTGCAGTATTTCATAGATGGAAGAGAAAGGGATTACTATATATTAGTCAAATGATTAACTTTATGCCAGATACAACACAGATTAAAACATTTGAAGAGCTAATGCGTGAATTTGATCTCCCCAGCAAAGATTTTTTTGCCTATTTACAATCTAGGAACCTAGCTAATAAATTGTTACATATTGAGAATAAAGACTGGGGTTGGCCCTCACTCATACACAATCTAGAATTGTGTAAGATGGATAATTTTTCTATAAAAAAATGGTATAAGGAATCATTAAGACAGGAGGGCAAGTTAAATCTTCAATTGATTGTTAAGAAATGGCATCTAAAGGGGTTAACAGAATGTAATGAAGAATACATACAAAATAGTATTACTAGAATCAATAAGATTTTTATCTCTACAAATTTTAGAGAAGCTCATATTAATATATTAAATCAAACATATCTTACTCCCGCATCTATGGCAAGGTGGAATAGTAAAACTCAAGATAAATGTGTTAAATGCGGTAGCAGAGGGGCGGATATTGTGCACTATTTTTGGGAATGTACACGAGTTAGACAATTCTGGTACAAAATTAGCTTCTGGTTATCTAGGATTCTTAAATCAGAAATGAAAATTTATCGAGAGCTGGTATTCTTCTTATTCCTCATGGATAGAAAAAAGATTAAGAATAAAGAATTTATTGAAATGGTTATTGGAGTGGCCAGGTTTTCATTGTTGAAAACCTGGATTTCAAGGAAGCTACCTACTATAGCTGAAGTAAACAATCAGCTATTTAAACAAATGTCGGTAGAACAATGCATGATAGAAAAAGATAAAAACAAGGAAATTGAAAGATTTTTCAAAAAATGGGAGATATTTATATACTCACAGCCAAATGAGCTGCAAAAAAGAATTATCTATCCACTTAGATCTACAGGTTATGTAATGAATGCCATAATAAGGAATGAACTACCACAAGTATATTGAGCCTGGGGTGGGGAGTGGTTGAGGACAGGACTAATTTAATTTTTTTTTTTTTCTCTTCTTATTTTCTCTCTCTCCTCTTTTTCTTTCTATCAGTTTTTTGCCGCCTACAAGGCTGTTTTGAATTGGAAAGAGAACCCAATCAGGGAGGAGTTAAGTGTTATATGTCTCTTAAAGAAATGGAAGAGCTGGGGGATAGAAATGAAAACAATTATTACTTTTATGTTTATTTTTGATTGAATGGATTTATCAACTTCTCTTGTCAAATTTTCATTGTGTATGAATAACCCCCATGCAAGTACTTGTATTATGATTTTCTTTTTTCTTTCTGTATCCCTGATGGTTACTTAATAAAAAGATTATAAAAAAAAAAGAAAAAAAAAAAAAAGAAAATCCAGTTAAGGATAACTTTCCTAAATTTGTGACCACCTTTAATGTAGAACATCAAACAATCAAAAACATTATAGAAAAACATTGGCACACTGTAAAGGAGGATGAAAATTTAGGACCTTTGGACCCTATTAAACCTACAGTCATTTTTAGAAAGGGACAAAATCTAAAACAAAAACTAGCACCTTCATTGATAAAGGGCATAGCCCCCAAAAAACACTCCAATAAGTAATATGATAGTTTTTTCTACCTGCGGGAAATGCAAGGGCTGTAACTATACTAGAAGAACACACAAAACATTCAACTCCACAGTTACAGGGAAAAAATATGAAATAAAGGAATTTATTACATGCAAGAGTAAAAATTATGTTTATTTGTTGCAATGTGGCTGCAAAATCCAGTATTTAGGACAAACGTCCAGCTTTTTAAAAACAAGAATCATGGAACATCTAAATAAAATAGAAAAAAATCATGATGACCATGGAGTGCCGCTACACTGCAACAACTGTAAACATTTTTCAAAGGAATCCTTCTTATGGATAGGAATTGAGAAAGTTGAACTACACTGGAGAGGGGGAAATTTGGCCAAACAACTGGACCAAAGAGAACTAAAATGGATACACACGATAAAAACATATGCCCAATGGGGTTTAAATAGAGATACAAGAATTGCTGCCTTCGTGTAACAACCATTAATTGCAACAGTTTATTGTGCATTAAAAACATATATTTAATGGGGTTAAAATAAAGATACAAGAAGTGTTGTCTTTGCATAGCAACAAGTTTGTCATATTGTGTAAAAGATTCTAAAGCTTACATAAAGCATAATATTTGTATAATTATAATATTTGAAATTGAGGATTATGTATCCTTAAATATAGAAGTAACATCAATGTCTTTTTTCAATTTAGTTATAATGTCTAAAAAACCTGATAGGGATGAATTATTTCTTTATTTTTGTGAACAATTACTATATCTTTCTTATGATATTTAAAATTAAGGATTATGTCTTTTTAAATCTCCCAATAATATCGATGTCTTTTTCAACCTAAAAGAAAATGTTGATATACCCTTTTATTCTTGTAAATAACATCTATGTCTTTCTCATCCTTAGGCATAAAAACGGCGCTTGCAGCCGTAAACAATAGAAATTGAGCGTAATTAACTATGTATTTAAAGACCGCCTGTGTAGCGGTAAGGTATGCTTTGGTTTGTAAAGCACTTTTATTGCTCTTGATAAAGACGGCTGGGTCAGTTGAAACACGTTGGGTTAAAATAAAGATACATTTATTATCAATTTATCTGTGATATCGCTTTTAGCATTGGGAAGGAGCCGGTAGTCTGCAATATATACTGTGAGTATATATACACCTTTATTTGGTGCCTAAGTTTGATATCTCAGCACGAATCCTTTGTACCTAGAGACATGAGTATACAAAACTGAGGAGGAAAAAGAAGGACACAAGCGATCAACCAAGTGAACCAGCGCCTCCATTTAGCACACCTGTGGGACGGCTGCGGTTCAGACCTCATAAGGGAAAGTATCAACCCATATTGTACACTTGTTGTATGCAATATGAATATAGGCATATTTTATAGTCCAATGTTCTTTACTTAACGGAATATGTTCTATTTATTCATAAATAAATATTTATACTTATATCTGATGGTTTATTAAACAAATATATATTTATACATATATATATATATATATATATATACACATACACAGTATCTCACAAAAGTGAGTACACCACTCACTTACTGGAACCATGTCCTGTGGTCCGATGAGCCCAAGATAAACTTATTTGGTTCAGATGGTGTCAAGCGTGTGTGGAGACAACTAGTTGAGGAGTACAAAGACAAGTGTGTCTTGCCTACAGTCAATCATGATGCTGGGAGTGTCATGGTCTGGGCCTGCATAAGTGCTGCCAGCACTGGGGAGCTACAGTTCATTGAGGAAGCCATGAATGCCAACATGTACTGTGACATACTGAAGCAGAGCATGATCCCCTCCCTTCAGAGACTGGGCCGCAGGTTAGTATTCCAACATGATAACAACCCCAAACACCCCCCCAAGACGACCACTGCCTTGCTAAAGAAGCTGAGGGTAAAGGTGATGGACTGGCCAAGCATGTCTCCAGACCTAAACCCTATTGAGCATCTGTGGGGCATCCTCAAACGGAAGGTGGGGGAGCGCTCTCTGATGTCGTCGTGGAAGAGGACTGCAGTGGCAACCTGTGAAGCTCTGGTGAACTCCATGCCCAAGAGGGTTAAGGCAGTGCTGGAAAATAATGGTGGCCACATAAAATATTGACACTTTGGGTCCAATTTAGACATTTCCATTTAGGGGTGTACTCCATTTAGGGGTGTTGAGTTATTTTGAGGGGACAGCAAATGTACACTGTTATACAGACTGTACACTCACTACTTTACATTGTAGCAAAGTGTAATTTCTTCAGTGTTGTCACATGAAAAGATATAATAAAATATTTACAAAAATGTGGGATGTACTCACTTTTGTGAGATACTGTATATATATATATATATATATATATATATATATATATATATACACACAGTTGCAAGAAAAAGTATGTGAACCCTTTGGAATGATATGGATTTCTGCACAAATTGGTCATAAAATGTGATCTGATCATCATCTAAGTCACAACAATAGACAATCACAGTCTGCTTAAACTAATAACACACAAAGAATGAAATATTGCCATGTTTTTATTGAACACACCATGTAAACATTCACAGTGCAGGTGGAAAAAGTATGTGAACCCTTGGATTTAATAACTGGTTGAACCTCCTTTGGCAGCAATAACTTCAACCAAACGTTTCCTGTAGTTGCAGATCAGACATGCACAATGGTCAGGAGTAATTCTTGACCATTCCTCTTTACAGAACTGTTTCAGTTCAGCAATATTCTTGGGATGTCTGGTGTGAATCGCTTTCTTGAAGTCATGCCACAGCATCTCAATCGGGTTGAGGTCAGGACTCTGACTGGGCCACTTCAGAAGGCATATTTTCTTCTGTTTAAGCCATTCTGTTGTTGATTTACTTCTATGCTTTGGGTCATTGTCCTGTTGAAACACCCATCTTCTGTTGAGCTTCAGCTGGTAGACAGATGGCCTTAAGTTCTCCTGCAAAATGTCTTGATAAACTTGGGAATTCATTTTTCCTTCGATGATAGCAATCCGTCCAGGCCCTGATGCAGCAAAGCAGCCCCAAACCATGATGCCCCCACCACCATACTTCACAGTTGGGATGAGGTTTTGATGTTGGTGTGCTGTGCCTCTTTTTCGCCACACATAGGGTTGTGTGTTTCTTCCAAACAACTCAACTTTGGTTTCATCTGTCCACAGAATATTTTGCCAGTACTGCTGTGGAACATCCAGGTGCTCTTGTGCAAACTGTAAACGTGCAGCAATGTTTTGTTTGGACAGCAGTGGCTTCCTCTGTGGTATCTTCCCATGAAATCCATTCTTGTTTAGTGTTTTACGTATTGTAGATTCACTAACAGGGATGCTAGCATTTGCCAGTGACTTTTGTAAGTCTTTAGCTGACACTCTAGGATTCTTCTTCACCTCATTGAGCAGTCTGCGCTGTGCTCTTGCAGTCATCTATACAAGACAGCCACTTCTAGGGAGAGTAGCAGCAGTGCTGAACTTTCTCCATTTATAGACAATTTGTCTTACTGTGGACTGATGAACAGCAAGGCTTTTGGAGATACTTTTATAACCCTTTCCAGCTTTATGCAAGTCAACAATTCTTAATCGTAGGTCTTCTGAGAGCTCTTTTGTGCGAGGCATCATTCACATCAGGCAATGCTTCTTGTGAAAAGCAAACCCAGAACTGGTGTGTGTTTTTTATAGGGCAGGGCAGCTGTAACCAACACCTCCAATCTCATCTCATTGATTGGACTCCAGTTGGCTGACATCTCACTCCAATTAGCTCTTGGAGATGTCATTAGTCTTTTTCCACCTGCACTGTGAATGTTTACATGGTGTGTTCAATAAAAACATGGCAACATTTCATTATTTGTGTGTTATTAGTTTAAGCAGACTGTGATTGTCTATTGTTGTGACTTGGATGATGATCAGATCACATTTTATGACCAATTTGTGCAGAAATCTATATCATTCCAAAGGGTTCACATACTTTTTCTTGCAACTGTATATATATATATATATATAAATACATAAAGTTAAAGATATAATCATATATAGGAATATCTATTTACAAATACATAGGCCTAGATTTGGAGTTTGGCGGTAGATGGGCTGTTAACGCTACACGGGCTTTTTTCTGGCTGCACCATAAAATTAACTCTGGTATCGAGAGTTCAAAAAAATGCTGCGTTAGGCTCCAAAAAAGGAGCGTAGAGCATTTTTACCGCAAATGCAACTCTCGATACCAGAGTTGCTTACGGACGCGGCCAGCCTCAAAAACGTGCTCGTGCACGATTCTCCCATAGGAAACAATGGGGCAGTTTGAGCTGAAAAAAAAACCTAACACCTGCAAAAAAGCTGCGTTCAGCTCCTAACGCAGCCCCATTGTTTCCTATGGGGAAACACTTCCTAAGTCTGCACCTAACACTCTAACATGTACCCCGAGTCTAAACACCCCTAACCTTACACTTATTAACCCCTAATCTGCCGCCCCCGCTATCGCTGACCCCTGCATTATATTATTAACCCCTAATCTTCCGCTCCGTAAACCGCCGCAACTTACATTATCCCTATGTACCCCTAATCTGCTGCCCTGAACACCGCCGACCCCTATATTATATTTATTAACCCCTAACCTGCCCCCCACAACGTCGCCGCCAGCTACTTACAATAATTAACCCCTACTCTGCCGACCGCAAAGCGCCGCCACCTACGTTATCCTTATGTACCCCTAATCTGCTGCCCCTAACACCGCCGACCCCTATATTATATTTATTAACCCCTAATCTGCCCCCCTCAACGTCGCCGACACCTGCCTACACTTATTAACCCCTAATCTGCCGAGCGGACCTGAGCGCTACTATAATAAAGTTATTAACCCCTAACCCGCCTCACTAACCCTATCATAAATAGTATTAACCCCTAATCTGCCCTCCCTAACATCGCCGACACCTAACTTCAATTATTAACCCCTAATCTGCCGACCGGAGCTCACCGCTATTCTAATAAATGTATTAACCCCTAAAGCTAAGTCTAACCCTAACACTAACACCCCCCTAAGTTAAATATAATTTAAATCTAACGAAATAAATTAACTCTTATTAAATAAATTATTTAAAGCTAAATACTTACCTGTAAATTAAACCCTAATATAGCTACAATATAAATTATAATTATATTATAGCTATTTTAGGATTAATATTTATTTTACAGGCAACTTTGTAATTATTTTAACTAGGTACAATAGCTATTAAATAGTTAAGAACTATTTAATAGTTCCCTAGTTAAAATAATAACAAAATTACCTGTAAAATAAGTCCTAACCTAAGTTATAATTAAACCTAACACTACCCTATCAATAAATTAATTAAATAAAATACCTACAATTACCTACAATAAAACCTAACACTACACTATCAATAAATAAATTAAATACAATTTCTACAAATAACTACAATTACATAAACTAACTAAAGTACAAAAAATAAAAAAGAACTAAGTTACAAAAAATAAAAAAATATTTACAAACATAAGAAAAATATTACAACAATTTTAAACTAATTACACCTACTCTAAGCCCCCTAATAAAATAACAAAGCCCCCCAAAATAAAAAAATGCCCTACCCTATTCTAAATTAATACATTTAAAAGCTCTTTTACCTTACCAGCCCTGAACAGGGCCCTTTGCGGGGCATGCCCCAAGAAAATCAGCTCTTTTGCCTGTAAAAAAAAACATACAATACCCCCCCAACATTACAACCCACCACCCACATACCCCTAATCTAACCCAAACCCCCCTTAAATAAACCTAACACTAAGCCCTTGAAGATCATCCTACCTTGTCTTCACCATACCAGGTTCACCGATCGGTCCAGAAGAGCTCCTCCGATGTCCTGATCCAAGCCCAAGCGGGGGGCTGAAGAGGTCCATGATCCGGCTGAAGTCTTCATCCAAGCGGGGCAGAAGAGTTCTTCCATCCGATTGAAGTCTTCATCCAAGCGGCATCCATCCGGAGCGAAGCGGCAGCATCCTGAAGACCTCCACCGCGGAACATCCATCCTGGCCGACGACTGAACGACGAATGACGGTTCCTTTAAATGACTTCATCCAAGATGGCGTCCCTCGAATTCCGATTGGCTGATAGGATTCTATCAGCCAATCGGAATTAAGGTAGGAATATTCTGATTGGCTGATGGAATCAGCCAATCAGAATCAAGTTCAATCCGATTGGCTGATCCAATCAGCCAATCAGATTGAGCTCGCATTCTATTGGCTGATCGGAACAGCCAATAGAATGCGAGCTCAATCTGATTGGCTGATTGGATCAGCCAATCGGATTGAACTTGATTCTGATTGGCTGATTCCATCAGCCAATCAGAATATTCCTACCTTAATTCCGATTGGCTGATAGAATCCTATCAGCCAATCGGAATTCGAGGGACGCCATCTTGGATGACGTCCCTTAAAGGAACCGTCATTCGTCGGGAGACGCCGGAAGAAGAGGATGGATCCGCGTCGGCTGCTTCAACATGGACCCGCTCCGCACCGGATGGAAGAAGATCGAAGATGCCGCTTGGATGAAGATGTTTGCCGGTCCGGATGTCCTCTTCTTGCCGGATAGGAGGAAGACTTTGGACCCTCTTCTGGACTTCTTCAGTGGATGTCTAGCCCCCGCTTGGGTTGGATGAAGATATCGGAGCCAGGACCGATCGGTGATACCCGGTGAGGTGAAGACAAGGTAGGAAGATCTTCAGGGGCTTAGTGTTAGGTTTATTTAAGGGGGGTTTGGGTTAGATTAGGGGTATGTGGGTGGTGGGTTGTAATGTTGGGGGGGTATTGTATGTTTTTTTTTACAGGCAAAAGAGCTGATTTTCTTGGGGCATGCCCCGCAAAGGGCCCTGTTCAGGGCTGGTAAGGTAAAAGAGCTTTTAAATTTATTAATTTAGAATAGGGTAGGGCATTTTTTTATTTTGGGGGGCTTTGTTATTTTATTAGGGGGCTTAGAGTAGGTGTAATTAGTTTAAAATTGTTGTAATATTTTTCTTATGTTTGTAAATATTTTTTTATTTTTTGTAACTTAGTTCTTTTTTATTTTTTGTACTTTAGTTAGTTTATGTAATTGTAGTTATTTGTAGAAATTGTATTTAATTTATTTATTGATAGTGTAGTGTTAGGTTTTATTGTAGGTAATTGTAGGTATTTTATTTAATTAATTTATTGATAGGGTAGTGTTAGGTTAAAAAAAAAAAATATTAATCCTAAAATAGCTACAATGTAATTATAATTTATATTGTAGCTATATTAGGATTTATTTTACAGGTAAGTATTTATCTTTAAATAGGAATAATTTATTTAATAAGAGTTAATTAATTTCGTTAGATTTAAATTATATTTAACTTAGGGGGGTGTTAGTGTTAGGGTTAGACTTAGCTTTAGGGGTTAATCCATTTATTATAGTAGCGGTGAGCTCCGGTCGTCAGATTAGGGGTTAATAATTGAAGTTAGGTGTCGGCGATGTTAGGGAGGGCAGATTAGGGGTTAATACTATTTATGATAGGGTTAGTGAGGCGGATTAGGGGTTAATAACTTTATTATAGTAGCGCTCAGGTCCGCTCGGCAGATTAGGGGTTAATAAGTGTAGGCAGGTGTCGGCGACGTTGAGGGGGGCAGGTTAGGGGTTAATAAATATAATACAGGGGTCGGCGGTGTTAGGGGCAGCAGATTAGGGGTACATAAGTATAACGTAGGTGGCGGTCGGCAGATTAGGGGTTAAAAAATTTATATCGAGTTGCGGCGATGTGGGGGGACCTCAGTTTAGGGGTACATAGGTAGTTTATGGGTGTTAGTGTACTTTAGGGTACAGTAGTTAAGAGCTTTATGAACCGGCGTTAGCCCAGAAAGCTCTTAACTCCTGCTTTTTTTCGGCGGCTGGAGTTTTGTCGTTAGAGCTCTAACGCTCACTTCAGAAACGACTCTAAATACCGGCATTAGAAAGATCCCATTGAAAAGATAGGATACGCAAATGGCGTAGGGGGATCTGCGGTATGGAAAAGTTGCGGCTGAAAAGTGAGCGTTAGACCCTTACCTACACAACTCCAAATACCAGCGGTAGCCTAAAACCAGCGTTAGGAGCCTCTAACGCTGGTTTTCACGGCTAACGCCAAACTCCAAATCTAGGCCATAGTGTACTATTTACAGAATATTGGAATATGAAATATTTACAGAAAATACCTAGTTAAAACCTTTATTAAATATGAATATTGCATAAATATGTTTTTTCATGTTTTCATCTATTTAATGGCATAAGATGCACTTTATATATATATATATATATATATATATGTATATATATATATATGTGTGTGTGTGTGTGTGTGTGTGTGTGTGTGTGTGTACATATGTGTGTATCCAGGGCATACTTTAAAACGAGAGAAATCTCAATGTATCCTTCCTGGTAAAATATTTTATAAATAAATATATGTTAATGTGTTAATATGTGTATACATGTCTGTAAATACATATATACACAAATAAATACATATGTACAAACATATATATATATATATACTGTATATAATATCTATATATGTGTACATATATATATATATATATATATATAATACCGTCCAGTATACAGGTTATACCCTCCTTTAGTCATCTGCCTGGGTGCAGAAATGCAATAGATATCACTTGTAAATAACTGCACTTACAGGTCTTTTTTCAAGTGGAGAACAACAAAAGTCTCTTTTAAAGTAACGTTTTCAGGGAGCTGGTCTCAATTCGGCACCAGATTTTAAGGCGCTGATATAGGTTGGAGAAACGTTCTAGGGTATGCCGAAAAGGTATAGTGCACCTAATCACGGGGTGGTGGGGACACAGGCCCCATGGGGGGTAGTCTTCCTAACCAACAACGCTGATATGAATAAGGGGGGACACGGGAGTGACCCCTACTATTCAGTGGATAAGACACACACCAGGCAAGTTACCATAATAGTTACTCTCCTGTACTTATGTACTCAACAGCCTAATATAAATCAAACCTTATAACCTATATGGACACTATGGCAAGAATACATCGGAGGAGTCAATACATTTTCAAGAATACAAGGCCCTAGATGGGTTGGAGCAAAAAGGGACATAATAACCTATTAAGTGATGAAACAACTCATAGATTGAGATGTATCAATTTATATATTGGGTATATGGACGGTATTATATGAAGACAGTAGATTGAAATATCAATGTATATGTATAAAAAAAATAAGACATAAATAAGGTATATCAGGATCAGAAATGTTAACCTTAAGTAATACAAATATGCATAAAACCATATGTCAGAAGGTATTAAGACTCAACAGCTACTGAGCAGTATAAAATATAAGAGTTTGATTGCAAATAGCAAATTGCTTATTTTTGTTTTAGGTCCAATATCGGATAAGTGTCTTGTTAATGTATATACGTGTGCTTTACAAATGTTCTAATTTTAACCTTAAGTACAAACTTACAAGTGGGAGGGCGTATTTAAAGACCTGAATTATAGTAGTCCAATATCCCACTGACTAGGTGTGAACATAGTAAAAACAGGGGCAAAACCTTTAAGCAAGTGACAGACAAGAACAGCGTAATGCAATGCACTACAGCTGACCAGCTAAATAGTTCAGCATACAAATCAATACGCTCTACAGAATCGGCACTCCAGAGTTGCCATGGTAACCTGGTAAGCCGTATATAGCACTCCCGCAACAAGAGATCTGTAATAGGAGATCTAGAAATGGGCATAGATCACAGTACAAATAAGAGCTTAAAATGTACACTAGATACACAAAGGATATAATATGGGTGCACAATAGAAAAATATACATATGTAAGGTAATCACAGAACCACATCAAAGGGTAATGGAATTTGGACTGTGAAAATTAGCACTTTAACATAATCAATAGACAGAGGCACATAAACTATAAGACACACGGATTATAACAGCACTTGGATAAGTTTATTTAAACTAATTTCATTTAAACCAATGTTGTTTGTTTATTTCACATAAATATTTTGACAGCACATACCGGAAGTCATGTGATGGATAATACATCCGGTTTGATAGAGTGGAACGCAAACAGAGTGTTCCAAACACGAAAGTTTGGCGGTTTTCTCACTGAGTGTTCACAGGTATTGTTTATTTGTTTAATTAACATTGTGGTATATTAATGTGTAAATTTGACACTGTTGTTATGCTGATGACGGGGACCAGCTCCTTGAAAACGTTACATTAAAAGAGACTTTTGTTGTTCTCCACTTGAAAAAAGACATGTGAGTGCAGTTATTTACAAGGGATATATATATATATATATATATATATATATATATATATATATATATATATATATATATATACACACACACACACACACACACATATATTTACATATATATCTCTCAAATATTTTTAAAGGGGTTAAGAAAATTAAATCTATTATTACTATTAGGAATGGGAGGTAAACTACTAATAAAGTAGAGGAAATGATAGTCCTATTTTAGTACTATTTAAGGAAACTATATACCTTTCAAAATCCTTTGAAGGAAGACATCACTAACTATCTGAAGGAAGTAAAGCTCCTCAAAATCTCTGAGGATGACTTAAATTTTTTAAATCTATTAAAAAATGGAAGGCGCCAGGCCCAGATGACCACCCACTAGAATGTTATTCAATCATGAGGGAGGAGCTTGTTGTGTATAATTACTCCAGATAAGCAATTGCATGGAATTATAAACCAATTGGAATAATATAGCAGGGCTTCAGGATATAAAATAAACTACTCAAAGTTTAAAAAATTTTGGTTGAAGAAAGTTAACCTAAAACAGAAATATCCATTCACAGAAACGATATCACTAAAATACTTGGTAATTTATTTATCTGCCAACCCTAACAAATGGGATAAAGATAACATTATGGTTATTCTTCAGGATAGTATAGATAAATTGAAAAATTGGGATAAACTCCCTCTTTCATTGTTAGGTAGATTTTGCTAAAAAAGGAAAAGGGAAATAAATCTGTTTCATTACCCTGTGAATTGATGTACATATATATTATATGTATCTCTGTTTATAAACAATACAAACTTCCTGATGCGCCCCTTCCGATCACAACTTGTTACATAAAAGTAATCTGTGCTCCCTTTTCTGTTCTTTTCCTTCTCATGCAATGCTGGAACTTATTCTGGAGAGACCCTGCGACACATGAGAATTGGATAAAGACTCCCTGTTGCCTACAGAGACCCTGCGACACATGAGAATTGGATAAAGACTCCCTGTTGCCTACACAAACCCTGCGACACATGAGAATTGGATAGGGACTCCCTGTTGCCTAAAGAGACCCTGAGACACATGAGAATTGGATAAAGACTCCCTGTTGCCTACAGAGACCCTGCGACACATGAGAATTGGATAGGGACTCCCTGTTGCCTACAGAGACCCTGCGACACATGAGAATTGGATAGGGACTCCCTGTTGCCTACACAAACCCTGCGACACATGAGAATTGGATAGGGACTCCCTGTTGCCTACAGAGACCCTGCGACACATGAGAATTGGATATGAACTCCCTGTTGCCTATAGAGACCCTGAGACACATGAGAATTGGATAAAGACTCCCTGTTGCCTACAGAGACCCTGCGACACATGAGAATTGGATAGGGACTCCCTGTTGCCTACAGAGACCCTGCGACACATGAGAATTGGATAAAGACTCCCTGTTGCCTACAGAGACCCTGCGACACATGAGAATTGGATAGGGACTCCCTGTTGCCTACAGAGACCCTGCGACACATGAGAATTGGATAAAGACTCCCTGTTGCCTACAGAGACCCTGCGACACATGAGAATTGGATAGGGACTCCCTGTTGCCTACAGAGACCCTGCGACACATGAGAATTGGATATGAACTCCCTGTTGCCTACAGAGACCCTGCGACACATGAGAATTGGATAGGGACTCCCTGTTGCCTACAGAGACCCTGCGACACATGAGAATTAGATAAAGACTCCCTGTTGCCTACACAAACCCTGCGACACATGAGAATTGGATAGGGACTCCCTGTTGCCTACACAAACCCTGCGACACATGAGAATTGGATAGAGACTCCCTGTTGCCTACAGAGACCCTGCGACACATGAGAATTGGATAGGTACTCCCTGTTGCCTACACAAACCCTGCGACACATGAGAATTGGATAGGGACTCCCTGTTGCCTACACAAACCCTGCGACACATGAGAATTGGATAGGGACTCCCTGTTGCCTACACAAACCCTGCGACACATGAGACTTGGATAGGGACTCCCTGTTGCCTACAGAGACCCTGCGACACATGAGAATTGGATAGGGACTCCCTGTTGCCTACACAAACCCTGCGACACATGAGAATTGGATAGGGACTCCCTGTTGCCTACAGAGACCCTGCGACACATGAGAATTGGATAGGGACTCCCTGTTGCCTACAGAGACCCTGCGACACATGAGAATTGGATAAAGACTCCCTGTTGCCTACAGAGACCCTTCGACACATGAGAATTGGATAAAGACTCCCTGTTGCCTACACAAACCCTGCGACACATGAGAATTGTATAGGGACTCCCTGTTGCCTACAGAGACCCTGTGACACATGAGAATTGGATAGGGACTCCCTGTTGCCTACAGAGTCCCTGCGACACATGAGAATTGGATAGGGACTCCCTGTTGCCTACAGAGACCCTGTGACACATGAGACTTGGATAGGGACTCCCTGTTGCCTACAGAGACCCTGCGAAACATGAGAATTGGATAGGGACTCCCTGTTGCCTACAGAGACCCTGCGACACATGAGAAATGGATAGGGACTCCCTGTTGCCTACAGAGACCCTGCGACACATGAGAATTGGATAAAGACTCCCTGTTGCCTACAGAGACCCTGCGACACATGAGAATTGGATAAAGACTCCCTGTTGCCTACAGAGACCCTGCGACACATGAGAATTGGATAAAGACTCCCTGTTGCCTACAGAGACCCTGCGACACATGAGAATTGGATAAAGACTCCCTGTTGCCTACAGAGACCCTGCGACACATGAGAATTGTATAGGGACTCCCTGTTGCCTACAGAGACCCTGCGACACATGAGAATTGGATAAAGACTCCCTGTTGCCTACAGAGACCCTGCGACACATGAGAATTGTATAGGGACTCCCTGTTGCCTACAGAGACCCTGCGACACATGAAAATTGGATAAAGACTCCCTGTTGCCAACAGAGACCCTGCGACACATGAGAATTGGATAAAGACTCCCTGTTGCCTACAGAGACCCTGCGACACATGAGAATTGGATAGGGACTCCCTGTTGCCTACACAAACCCTGCGACACATGAGAATTGTATAGGGACTCCCTATTGCCTACACAAACCCTGCGACACATGAGAATTGTATAGGGACTCCCTGTTGCCTACAGAGACCCTGCGACACATGAGAATTGGATAAAGACTCCCTGTTGCCTACACAAACCCTGCGACACATGAGAATTGGATAAAGACTCCCTGTTGCCTACAGAGACCCTGCGACACATGAGAATTGGATAAAGACTCCCTGTTGCCTACAGAGACCCTGCGACACATGAGAATTGGATAAAGACTCCCTGTTGCCTAAACAAACCCTACGACACATGAGAATTGGATAAAGACTCCCTGTTGCCAACAGAGACCCTGCGACACATGAGAATTGTATAGGGACTCCCTGTTGCCTACAGAGACCCTGCGACACATGAGAATTGTATAGGGACTCCCTGTTGCCAACAGAGACACTACGACACATAAGAATGTGATAGGGTCTCCCTGTTGCCTACACAAACCCACTACGCCTATAAAAGCATTTATTTATATGCAGCGCACACAAGGAACGAAGCAGAATACAGAGACGCATGATTATTCTTATGTAATGTGCTTAGTCTTCTAATGGAGACTGGGCGTTGTAACGTAAAAATGTCATTTTAATAAAACCTGCTCTAATTCTTAAAATAAAAAATATCTGTATGTAAATCTATGTAAGATCTCTTTGGCGGGTTTTTATTTCTAACACTCGAGATCGCAAATCTTTGAGCCCTGCAATATTTTTTTAAAAATAATTTTTATTTGACAGTGTTAATAAGTGTAAGTGTACTCTGTAATGTACCCAAATTCGAATCCAGGAAGGTTATCGCTACACCATGCCCAAGTACATGAGAGGTGTAGTGTGTATTAACCCTTCACTAGCACTAAGAGCTGCACATTGTGTATTAACCCTTCACTAGCACTAAGAGCTGCACATTGTGTATTAACCCTTCACTAGCACTAAGAGCAGCACAGTGTGTATTAACCCCTCATTAGCACAGAGAGCAGCACAGTTTGTATTAACCCTTCACTAGCACAGAGAGCAGCACAGTGTGTATTAACCCTTCACTAGCACAGAAAGCAGCACAGTGTGTATTAACCCTTCACTAGCACAGAGAGCAGCACAAGGTGTATAAACCCTTTACTAGCACAGAGAGCAGCACAGTGTGTATTAACCCTTCACTAGCACAGAGAGCAGCACAGTGTGTATTAACCCTTCACTAGCACAGAGAGCAGCACAGGGTGTATAAACCCTTTACTAGCACAGAGAGCAGCACAGGGTGTATAAACCCTTTACTAGCACAGAGAGCAGCACAGGGTGTATTAACCCTTCACTAGCACAGAGAGCAGCACAGTTTGTATTAACCCTTCATTAGCACAGAGAGCTGCACAGTGTGTATTAACCCCTTCACTAGCACAGAGAGCTGCACAGGGTGTATTAACCCATTCACTATCGCAGAGAGCTACACAGTGAGTTCAGTATTAACTCTTCACTAGCACAGAGAGCAGCACAGTTTGTATAAACCCTTCACTACCAAAGAAAGAAGCAGTATGTATTAACCCTTCACTAGCACAGAGATGCACATTGTGTATTGACCCCCTCACTAACACAGAGAGCAGCACAGTGTGTATTGACCCTTCATTAGCATAGAGAACTGCACAGTGTGTATTAACCCTTCATTAGCACCGAGAGCTGCACAGTGTGTATTAACCCTTCACTAGCACAGAAAGCAGCACAGTGTATATTAACCCTTCACTAGCACAGAGAGCAGCACAGTGTGTATAAACCCTTCACTAGCACAGAGAGCTGCACGGTGTGTATTAACCCTTCACTAGCACAGAGAGCAGCACAGTATGTATTAACCCTTTACTAGCACAGGGAGCAGCACAACGTGTATTAACCCTTCACTAGCAGCACAGAGATCAGCACAGTTTGTATTAACCCTTCATTAGCACAGAGAGTTTCCCAGTGTGTATTAACCCCTTCACTAGCACAGAGAGCTGCACAGGGTGTATTAACCCATTCAATAGCACAGAGAGCTACACAGTGTGTATTAACACTTCACTAGCAACTTACCTAAGAATAGTTAGGAGGGGTATTCTCGACGACTTCCGGTGGGCGGCTCTAGAAGATGGCAGCGAGCTCTCTTAGCTCTGAAGAAATTCTCTTCTTATGACTGCAATTTCACCATTCTTCTATGCCATCTGCATCTCCCTTGACAGATAAGGTGTCCGGGAACTTTTAGCAGATAGAAGCCTGTCAACTACTTCTTCCCTGGAGGTCAATTTACTGAAGATAAAACCCACAAGGGATTGCAGAGCCATGGACCTAACAAGAGACATTGTTAAGCAGCTGCGTACTACCTTTTTACCTACTTTTGAACGTCTGTTCATAAGTTATGAACGGCTACATGAAGCAGTGCAAGCAACTATCGGATCTGATGCTGTAAATGAGGGAAAGACATCAATACGGATAACTCCCTTGACACTTACTACAGCACCTGCCCACTTATCGGCACATAATAATCATCGTGGTAACATGTGGTCAGACAACTTGCAACCCAACTCAGGCAACAGCGGATTTCCCCCGCTCACTGCAGACGCCCGCAATGGATCACAACCCACACCGGGAGACAACATCTTAGGGGCCTCACAGCAAGTTGATCTACTGTGCTCCCCTATGCAGGATACAGCTTGGATCATCACACCGCTAAGGCTTTTGAAGGCTACACATTATGCACACGTGCGACAACAGCTCAAATTATATCGGCCAGCATCGCACGCAAACCACTCAGCAACAGCATGTATCGATACTGCAAGGAATCAAGATGATTCAGGATGCGATCATGGAATAACTCGCAGAGGAGTCGGATAGACCTTAACTTTATGTCGTACAGCCTTCTATATACACCACGTTATGGCACCGGACATGGACAGATATTGCCGACTTAAATGTTGTGTTTTGATTAACCCCGCTTAAAATAACAGAACCCCAGTGATTCACAACAACCACTATGCAGCAATCTAAAGAGGGCTCTATTCATCGGATCCTGCAAGTTTTTCATGTATTAATATCTTCACACTACTATGAACGCATGGGGGTTGGCTAAGCTGTGAGAGAAACCCCATTTGCAGATGGCATCTCACAGAGTGAAGTTGCTAAGTACACCGGACCACATTCTGCTACAGGTGCCCTTATACATAAAGTTGTCTTCATACAGAAGAGACTATCACTGAAAACTCTGCATAATAGTATTTTGAACAGTAGAACTGGACAAAAAAAGAGTGCTTCACACAGCAACTAATACTGTTGTCTAACAATCTGTCCACACTTGTAGAACGTGCTAAGCATTATTTTCTTGTTATTTACTTAGTTATGTAATTACTAGTTTGTTTTTGTTTTTTTGGGGGGGGGTTATGTTATTCTATTTTATTTTTATTTTTTCTTATTAGTACTGGGCCACATACTCATTTATGGGACATGTATGTTCTTATTATTTCCATTTTGTTTTACTCTTGGAATTCACATGCTTCCTGCAGGTGGTGCTATTGTGCTGCAAACTGTACATTTCTTACATAGGCCACCATTTATATCAAAGAACAGCTAATGGATCTGAACACCATATGACAAAGTAAATCTTTATTGGGATCTTCAGTTCTATGTCTCTAGGTAGACTATCCTTAGTCAGCCACTTACTCATCCTTAAGCCAAAACCCTCAAGTTGTTGACTGTCTATATTCATTGATAGTGGCACTGCACATATTCAGATATGACGCATATATTTCTTCACCTTCAGTATTTATCTTGCATCATACACTAAGAGACAAATGTGACTCTGTTGTTTGTTTTATTATTATTCTGCATGGTGTACCCAACATAAAATGTCCAGAAAATCTTTCATGAGACCCAAGACTATATGTACCCACTTAGGCAATATTGAGTCATTTCATATCCTACTTACATATCCAGAATACCGAGTGGAGCATAGCTCTACGGATACTGGGATTTCATTGCTCCCAACCAAATGTATTTAATTGAATAACCAATAGAAGCATTGCCTATATATTCGTTGATAGTGTCACCACATATATTCAGCTACGATACATGAAGATTTCTTTCCCTCTAGTATTTTTCTTGTACCATATATTAGGAGACATAAATGTTTATACTACTGTTATTCTGTGACGTATAACTAACATAAATGTCCAGCGAATCTATATCAGGACCCAAGGCCTTATGTCTCCACCTAGGCAATATTAGGTCACTTCATACCCCACTTATATATCCAAATTATCGGGTGGTGCATAGTCACAGGGTTATTGTGACTCCATACTTTCCAGCGGACTGCATTTACTTGCATAACCAATAGAAGTCTTGTCCATATTCGTTGAGAGTGCTCCCACACTTACTTAGATATTATGCATCAATATTTCCTTACCTCTAGTATTTATTTTATATCACACATTGGGGGACAAATGTGATTTTATTGTTGGTAATATTATTACTCCGCAAAGTATACCTAACATAACATGTCCTGTGAATCTTTAACAGGACTCAAGGCCCTATGTCTCCACCTAGGCAATATTATGTTACTTTATAGCCTACTTATATACCCAAGATATCAAGTAAAGCACAGAGATGGGGTTGTTGTGACTCTATAGCTTTCAACTTTACCCACTTGCATGGTATATAGAAGTTGATGCCCAATTGTTAACATTTACTTTTATTTAGTTAGTTTAGGTTGTAGGAATACCTAATGTGTTTAAAAAAAGAAAATCCCCAACAATGTAGATATCTAAGACACTAAACAGGGTTACAGTGGCGACTGAGATTTTACATGATTGTCATGTGAACATGGCTTTATTGAAACCTCAAATATCTCAATTTGCATCCTGTGTGGTGTATCGGTTTTCTTTTTCTACCCTGCGTGGTACAATATCATGTTGTTATGTATGTCTGCATTGTTGGATATAAATAAAAGTTTAAAAAAAAGAATAGTTAGGAGGGGGTTCCAGTGAGAGGAGACACTACGTGCACAGCAGTTGCGTGCTCCTTAGCCCTGGTGTGCAACACCCACACCGATATGCCATTTTTCCTTGGCCGAGGAAAGCCCGCTACGGCCCGTATCCTGCAGATGCTTAGACGTTGGCGTGTGGAACCTGCTCCACGGCTAGAGGCCGGATTGCTGTGGTCATTTTCCAGGAGACCCCACTGGGGGAGAGGACAAGCCGCATGTGCACAGGAGGCGGAAACAGCCTAGATTGTACGGCCTGGGATGCAAGCCACTTCAGAATGAAATGGAGCATTGCCAGGGAGACCCAATGTTTTTTTAATTATACTGGTTACTGCACTTGTCTCGCCCCTGCTCTCAATCTTCCTTAAACCGAAGAACCAGCAAACCCCCCTGTCAGGCCGACTTGGAAGTGCATAAGGGGAAGAACAAGCTACCTCGTGACGATTAAACAGTAAGTCCCTGATTCATGTCAGGGTGAAGCTAAGAAGAGAGGAGCTTTCTTTTTGTGTTGTTTGCTCAATACATCTGGGTCCATCTGTTTGGGGCAGCAGTATAGTCTGGGTCACAATCTTTGCCCACTCAATGTCATACGGAGCAGCTCAGCTATATGTTTATAATCCGTTAATAGGATTTGTGGTGCTGTAAACTCCAGCGGTTTGGAAATATAGAATGACTTTTGTGGGACATGGTCATTGGTTTGTGAACACCACATTTATATCCCTAATCACAGCTTCATATTAAAGGCAAACAGAGAAGCTAGGCATAAAGGAATATCAAAAGGACGGCCCTATATTTACATCGGACTATCCTCTACCCTATCCTAGCTAATTCGGCTTCTTATTATGATGGGATTAGTGGTTATAGGCCCTAAAGTTGTTTAAGGGAGGAGCTACTTGAACTGCCTAATATAAAGGAAATTACTTATGCGGTGCATGATACCCTCAATCAGGAGGATTTTCTTTTTGAACTATGATTGAACTTTTCGATGTAACTATCGTGATGTGGTTGAATACCGCTGTATATCGGTGAAAAGAAAGCCTCACACTTATCAGCGCATAACCTATGTACTTGTATAGAGGTTCTCCTCTAATATATAATATCTCACATGGAGTTAATTATTATATATATACAGGATGATATGTGATAATCTGTTGTTTATGCAAGAAGTGCCCTTATATTATTCCCTTGTTGCTAAAAGATGAAATGCTAATAGATCATTTTAGGTATATTTGCTTGGGATCAGCTCTGTAAATAAACTAACTAACTAGTAACCAGGGGCAAACTACTAGGCACACAGGTGTAAAAATGTAATATACTTGCAACTGAGTCATATCCTTTATAAACATGGTTACTTCTGTGAGGGGGGATTAAGCCCTAGTGTTACTTTGGGGAAAGTAAGGAAACTAACGCCTAGATTACGAGTTGTGCGTCAAGGTAAAAAAGCAGTGTTAAGAGGTCCTAACGCTGCTTTTTTACACCCGCTGCTATTACGAGTCTTGAAGGTTTAGGGTCACCGCACACTTCTTTTGCCTTACCGTAAAACAACTTACGTAAATTTCGTAAAGTCTTTTTTCTATGGGACTTCCATAGCGCCAGTATTACGAGTCTGTCCTGGGAGGCCAAAAAGTAAGTGGTACACCCGACCCCGTTCTATCAGCCAATCAAAATTAAGGTAGAAAAAATCCTATTGGCTGATCCAATCAGCCAATTGGAACAGCCAATAGAATGCAAGCTCAATCCTATATGCTGATTGGATCAGCCAATAGGATTGAACTTCAATCCTACTGGCTGATTGCATCAGCCAATAGGATTTTTTCTACCTTTATTCTGATTGGCTGATAGAATTCTATCAGCCAATCGGAATCTAAGGGACGCCATCTTGGATGACATCACTTAAAAGGTACCTACATTTAGCTTTAGTCTTCAGATGAAGAGGATGCTCTGCGTCGGATGTCTTAAAGATGGACCCGCTCCGCGCCGGATGGATGAAGATAGAAGATGCCGTCTGGATGAAGACTTCTGCCCGTCTGGAGGACCACTTTGCCCGGCTTGGATGAAGACTTCTCCCGGCTTCATTGAGGACTTCGGCCGGCTTGGATGAAGACGTCTCCCGGTAAGTCGATCTTCAGGGGGTTAGTGTTTTTTAAGGGTGTTTTGGGTGGGTTTTATTTTTAGGTTAGGGTTTGGGTGGCAAAAGAGCTAACTGCCCTTTTAAGGGCAATGCCCATCCAAATACCTTTTCAGGGAAATGGGGAGCTTAGGTTTTTTAGATAGTATTTTATTTGGGGGGTTGGTTGTGTGGGTGGTGGGTTTTACTGTTGGGGGGGTTGCTTGTATTTTTTTTTTACAGGTAAAAGAGCTGATTACTTTGGGGCAATGCCCCGCAAAAGGCCCTTTTAAGGGCTATTGCTAGTTTAGTTTAGGCTAGGTTTTTTTTGTTATTTGGGGTGGGGGGGTTATTTTAATAGGGCTATTAGATTAGTTTAAATATCTGTAATTTGTTTATTATTTTTGTAATTTAGTTTGTTTTTTTGTACTTTAGCTAATTAAATTAGGTAATTGTTTTTAATTTAGTTAATTTATTTTATTATATTGTAGTGTTAGGTGTAAGTGTAATGTAGGTTAGGTTTTATTTTAGCTAGGTAGTTATTAAATAGTTAATAACTATTTAATAACTATTCTACCTAGTTATATAAAAAAAACTAAGATAGCTACAATGTGACTATTAGTTATATTGTAGCTAGCTTAGGGTTTATTTTATATGTAAGTATTAAGTTTTAAATAGGAATTATTTAGTTAATGATAGGAATATTTATTTAGATTTATTTAAATTATATTTAAGTTAGTGGGTGTTAGGTTTAGAGTTAGACTTAGGTATAGGGCTTAATAACTTTAATATAGTGGCGGCGACGTTGGGGGCGGCAAATTAGGGGTTAATAAATGTAGGTAGGTGGCAGCAATTTTATGGATGGCAGATTAGGGGTTAATAATATTTAACTAATGTTTGCAATGCGGGAGTGTGGCGGTTTAGGGGTTAATATGTTTATTATAGGGGCGGCAGATTAGGGGCTAAAAAGTGTAGGTAGGTTGCGGCGACATTGGGGGCGGCAGATTAGGGGTTAATAAATATAATGTAGGTGTCGGCGATGTTGGGGGCAGCAGATAAGGTGTTCATAACTATAATGTAGGTGGCAGCGTTGTCCGGAGCGTCAGATTAGGGGGTTAATAATATAATGTAGGTGTCGGCAATGTCGGGGCAGCAGATTAGGGGTTAATAAGTGTAAAAAAAAATGAAAAGGCAGCACACCAGGATTGCAATAAAAGCAAAGCTTTAATCCATGAAAAAAAAGACACACGAAAGACAACATGCGTGAGCAGGGGGCGTGGCCTTACGCGTTTCTTGCTGTGTGGCACTTAGTCATAGGATAGTGAATGAGCACAAACAAGGTGAGTAAATACCCTGCCACCACCAATCAGAGTAAAATACTCATTTGTGGGAGTGACAACGTAAATACATACTGATTAGATACACAAGAAAAAGGAACTTACATGATAGTTACTTAAGTTTAACAGTGTCAAACAATGCTAAACTAACACCGCTTGCAAAGTGAAACAGAAAAATGTAACATAACAGCCTAATACAAAGTAAGAAAATTACTTGAACGGAAATGTAATTTACTAATCTATTGAAGAAACGGATTTTGACCCATCATATTGAAAGTAAATAATCAACATGTCACATAGACATATAGGTTGTCTTAATTCAGGGAATATGCACATAATAGTGTCTTATCCGTTTCACAAAGAGTCAGTAATATGACAACATGACCCCACATCTAACTGTGCTAACCTAATATAAAGACCAGAATATGTGAAGAAGCATTAATATACTAAATACATGAGAGATTTGAAATTACATTAAAAATAACAAAACAATGATGCTTCAATTCGAGGGTATAGCAAGTTAATATATTAAAACAAATACACTGTATAGATGAATTCTACATTCTACACAGGATAAGTATAAGCCAGGGTCCATTACTGACAAGTAACAAATATTAAAGTTAAAGAAATGTATTATAAATTAATCTATAAAGAGACTGATGTCCCATTCTTTATTAAGGCCATTAGGCTCTCTGGCATTCAATAAGAGAATCCAGTATAACTCCTTCTTCATGAGAATCTTATATTTGTTACCACCTTTCGGTGGCAATCTAACAACATCAATCACCTTGATATTAACGTTAGAAACATTTTTAAAGTGTAACCCATTGAAATGTCTTGCTATACTCGAAGTCTTAAAGGGACAGTCAACACCAGAATTTTTGTTGTTTAAAAAGATAGATAATCCCTTTGTTACCCATTCCCCAGTTTTGCAAAACCAACACTGTTATATTAATACACTTTTTACTTCTAAAACTAACTTGTATCTAAGCATCTTCTGACCGCCTCTAATCACATCAAAAAATGTTTTGTCAAGATACTAATGGCAAGTGAAACGGTATCAGTAAAATATTAAAAAGTTTATTAACTAGAACAATAGTGTAGCTAAAATGGTTGCGACTAAAATATAGGGACGTCTCCCTTAGTAAATATTTTTAGGCAATATGAACAGAAATTGGATTCCAAGTACTAAAATCTAAACCCATGTAAGATTACACAGTCAACTTTCAATATTGCCAGATACTGTAGCATAAAATAACATAACATATGATAGAGCATTTAGAAAACAAGAGTAAATCTTGTGACCAATCTGTGACTTTGTTAAGATTGTCTACAGAGTTCATACGATATAGTCGTTCATATAGGAGTAACAAGCAGGGAGAGATAATATTTACTGCCAACATTAGACTCTTGTGACTGTCATATCACTCTCTCAAAAAGTCTCAGTCCTGTGTAACAGTATCAAATTTGTACTTTTATTTAAGGGTCTTTGAGAAGAGATATTCCATTGTGTACTCCGGTCTGCTCGCCTGTGAGTTTACTCCTCGTGACTTCAGCATCTGACATCACGGATGACACTCTGGGGGCTCGTCCTAGCCCGACCAGCTGAATCTCTCAATAATTTAATAGATGTATAGGGATTTACCCCTCTGCTCCTAGTTGTATACGAAAATCTTTAGGATAGTAAAAGCTTGCTCTTAGTGCTATGCACGAAAACTTATTAACAGTTGAAGGTGAAGTAGTGGTTCATGAAACAACCCGGGTTGAAAAATGATGTACAGCAGTAGTAGATCCTTGGAAGATAAGGGATGTATGGTCACTATTTTCAACGCATTTCACTCTGGGAAGAGCTTTATCAAGAATAACTATACTCAGATCCCTTTTTTAAAGGAGCAGTTTGAGCCTCATTGGTTGATCTTTCAGACGATCTAATTAAAGGTGGAATTTTATTCTCCCTTTTATTTCCCTGCTCTGTTACTCCGGTTAGTCAGACATTTATTAATTCCAACAGTCTGGTTTAAGGTGGAAACTTTTTCTTTTTAGTGCTCTGTAGACAATCTTAACGAAGTCACATATTGGTCACAAGATTTACTCTTGTTTTCTAAATGCTCTATCATATGTTATGTTATTTTATGCTATCTGGCAATATTGAAAGTTGACTGTGTAATCTTATATGGGTTTAGATTTTAGTACTTGGAATCCAATTTCTGTTCATATTGCCTAAACATATTTACTAAGGGAGATGTCCCTATATTTTAGTTGCAACCATTTTAGCTACACTATTGTTCTAGTTAATAAACTTTTTAATATTTTACTGATACTGTTTCACTTGCCATTAGTATCTTGACAAAACTTTTTTTGATGTAATATTGTTATACTTAAAATTAGAGGTATCTTTAGCTCTGAGCGCCCTTACTATCTCCACTTTTTCATAATCTGTTCTCTAGATTGTTTGGCAATCTTCGTGCTGTGTTTAATAAATAAGCCGCGTATTACGGATTTATGCGCCTCCCATTCAACTAGAGGCGATGAGGCAGTACCATGTTATATTGCCTATGTCGCATTGATTAGTAAGGGAGAGGCCAAGAGAGTCTGTAAATATGTAATCTATCTGCGTGTAACAATTATGGGGAGAAGAGTAAAAAGTGTAGTCTTTTACGTTTGGATGCAAAGTTCTCCATACATCATGGAGTGAGAGATTGTTCAGGGAGTTCTTCACTACTCTGAGCACGGATTTGGGAACACTGTTAGCCCCTCTCGAAGCATCTACCAAAGGGTCAAATAAGAGATTAAAATCTCCAGCCATGATTACCACCCCCTTGGCATGATCTAGCAGTAGATTTGAAATTGTTTTGAAAAAGTTATTCTGGGCTTGGGTAGGGGCATATATATTTAAGAGTGTGAGTTGCTGGCCATAGAGTAGGCCTACTAGGAGAATATAGTGGCCCTCTGGATCTTTGATGTTGTGTGTAACCTGTAAGGGTAATGATTTGTGAATAATAATGCCCACTCCTCCTTTTTTATTTGGCCCTAAAAGCAAAACAGGATATGGGGTAGTGCATGGGAGTCCAATGTGGTTCTCCACATTTTTGGAAAATGTGTCTCCTGTATCAATATAATTTGGCTTTTTAGTTTGTTCAGTTCCCTAAGTGCTATGGATCTTTAACCCGGACTGTTAAGTCCCTTGGCATTTATGGAAGTCAGTTGGAAGGAGTGGTCTTGGAACCTACTGAGTTTATGGGGCATGTTGCAGGAGGGGGGAGAAAGAAAAAAAAAGGGGAGAAGAGGAGAAAAGATGAAAAGGTAGAGAAAAGAGTAGACTGAAAAGTGAGAGGAGAGAGAGAGTGCCTAAAATACAGGCAGTAAGGATAAAGAACCCTTGTATATGGTCAACCAGAGCGACCAAAACATCTTATTTAACCAGTACGCCTCTTATGGTGCAGAGAAACCTGTATAGAATGTCTAAACAGAGGAATTATCTCCACTACCGACTCAGTGGAATATGTGTTTGAAAATGATTATATTAGATGGTATGAAGGGGGGGATTGGGATGAAGGGAGGGAGAGGGGAGGAGGGGGAAGAGATGGGCTGGAAGGAGAGGGAAGAGAGAAGGAACTGGGGAGTGCAATTAAAAAAGGTATTGAGGAATTAGTCCGAGGGGAGGCAAACCCCAAATGTGATATACTTGCAAAAGGAACCGCTAATAAAAATAAAAGCGAATTAATTGTTTTGAGAAATTAGTTAATCTATGGATTGGTCGTAATCAACTAGCGGTTTGGTAGCTAATCCACTGTGAAGACGTATCCCTGAATATAAGGGGGCCCAAACCAAATCCACCTAGGGGCAAGGTCTAAATAATGTCATAAAAGTGGTTGTTTATAGCTAACAGGTGATCTTCCATAATACTTTTATGGGACATCTAACAGTGTTATTCCTATGTTCACTACTTAAGCCTTGTTTGAATAGATTAGAGTAGATGCCGTGCTGACAATAAAACATTTTAAAACCCATAGTACATAAACACTAGAATTATATAAACATTTGGGCAAACTCTTATTAGATAAAGTCAAACGGTCCAAACCAACAATTAGAGAGAATAACTGAGCATTAAATTAGTGAGATTTCTATCCCACCAAGGAAGATGTCTGTACCTGTCTAAAGTGGTTAAACAGTAGATGGGACATCATTACCCCTAAATAATGAAGTCCTCTTTTTTTTTTTGAGGTGTACAACAACATAGTAACAAATAACAATAAGAACTTTTGCTCAGAACTATAAAATTTAGTCTGAGCGTTTGTACCTATATATAAAAAAAATTTTTATAAAAGGATACAGCAGTGAGTGACCCATATCCCTTTATTAAGAGAACTTAGTGGGCCTGCTTAGGAGGTCTCCGAGAGTAACAAGTGCATTGTCCAGCCTGAAGAGTTGGCACTATCTGCTTTAGGCTGTGTCCTTTTTTGAATATTTTGTAATCATACTGACGTAGATGCAGTGCAGGGTAACTGAAATAGAATCCATTGAAGGGAGAGTCTGCATGGAATAGTGTTGTTGCCCCTGGACTCCTCATTGATCTGTCCATCTCTTGAGCTTTGGGAGGGAATGTCGCTGTCCGGAGCAGAAGGCAAAGAAAGTTCTTTGTAAAAGAGGTTGGGGTCTGTCCCTGATCTAAAGATAGCCGTTTTATTATTAACAGTAGCTATCAGTGAGACTGGAAAGCCCCATCTGTACTGGACTTTGTAATTTTTCAGGATGGTAGTAATGTGGGTAGATCCCTTCTTTTCTGGAGGGTGATTGGGGATAAATCTGTGAACAGCTGAATTTCCTCACCCGCGTGTGAGATTCAGTGCTTCTCTCTGGCGCAGTGAAGAAGTTCCTCTTTATCTTTATACCTAATGAACTTGACTATGATATCTCTCGGAGGGGCTTTAGGAGGAAACCTAGGTCTTAAAGCTCTATGAGCCCTTTGTGTCTGAATATCTTCAGCCGAGGTGTTGTCTTTTATTACTCTAAAAAGAGCCTGGAGGTAACCTTCAATTGCTGGAGGGAAAATGGATTCAGCGACACCATGTATACTAAGATTATTTCGGCGACACTGATTTTCTAGATCCTCCAGCTTTTCAAAGAGTATGTGTATTTTAATATCATGTTCCTGAATGTTAGAGGAATTAGATTGAACCTCAGTCATGAAGGCGCCTTGGCTTGCTTCCAGGGAGATAACTCTTTTATCTATGGCCCCTAGATCTTTTCGAAGATCCCCAAACAGGGTTCTCATCTCATGCAGGACTACTTTAATATCATCTTTGGATGACAAATGTGTAATGTCTTTTTTAGTAACAAAGGAGCCCAGGCTGGGGTCCCCTGGCTGCGTTTGTGCTGATGAAGATGCCTGCATGTCTGTAACTTCTTCTGTGTATGTAGGTGTCTGCAGTTCACGGGGTATTAAAAATTGGTTGAGTGTCTTTGAGGAAGGGGTCTTGTCTCCTTTATTTTGCCTTTTGCAAGGCATTACCCAAGTATAAAGGTGGGGTGAACAGTAACAACGCTGAGAGTCTCTGCAGTTGTGAGCTAATTAGTGAACCACCACTGGATCTCTGCTATGTTGCTGTGTGTGGCCTAAAGTTTCTAGCTTGATCCTGAAGCCCTTATAGAGGAGTCTGAGTACGACAAATATTTGAGGAGATCTGCTGAGTGAATTGTAGGGAAGGACTCTGTCAGAGTTAGTGCAGATCGTACTATATTCAGCAAGTTTACTCGAAAAAGTCATTTTTGTTGTTCTTTTGTTTGTTGTTCAATATATTAATGTGGGACACTGTGCAAGTGTATCAACAACGCACCATACGCCATGAAGGCTGCTTTTTGTTTATTATATGGTGTGTCCGTCTGCAACAAATGATTTACCTCCCGACGGTGCCACGCTGTATTGGTGCTGTGGCGCAGATGAGTCTCTCTGTTCCGTGCCTGCTCATTGTAGTAATGTAAGGAGCGATCGTAGTCCAGTTTGCAGGGCTTGTGAATGAGCTAGCTGGTGTTAGGGCCTTGCAGGCTTCACTGCTGATGTGGTGTTGGGCTGCAGTAAAATCCCTGGAGGTAGAGGTGGCTTAAGTTTCGGACAGGTTAAAAAACACTGCAAGCTGTCTCTGCTAGCAGGCGGGAGTTTAGGAAAGGGGGATTTGGGGTTTCATACCATCAATAAGTGCTGATAGTCAGTTTAGGAGATGGGAGCCCTTCTAACTAGTAGCTACCTTCCAGCGTGGCTAGACTCCGCCCCCTGTAAAGTTTATTTTATGTGTAAATATTTGGAGTTTTTGTGATACATGACTGGCACAGGATACATTTTTCAACTTTCTAAACATGTTAAAGATTTTTCTCCTGTGTGAATCCTTTCATGATGTTTCAGAGTACTCTTTACTGTAAAACATTTTCCACACTCTGTACATGTGAAAGGTTTTTCTCCTGTGTGACTCCGTTCATGCTTTTTCAGATGATTTAATTGTGTAAAACTTTTTCCACACTCTGTACATGTGTAAGGCTTTTCTCCTGTGTGAATCCTTTCATGATTTTTCAGATTAGTCTTGCCTGTAAATCCTGTTCCACACTCTGTACATGTGAAAGGTTTTTCTCCTGTGTGACTCCGTTCATGCTTTTTCAGATGATTTAATTGTGTAAAACTTTTTCCACACTCTGTACATGTGTAAGGCTTTTCTCCTGTGTGAATCCTTTCATGATTTTTCAGATTAGTCTTGCCTGTAAATCCTGTTCCACACTCTGTACATGTGAAAGGTTTTTCTCCTGTGTGACTCCGTTCATGCTTTTTCAGATAATTTAATTGTGTAAAACTTTTTCCACACTCTGTACATGTGTAAGGCTTTTCTCCTGTGTGAATCCTTTCATGATTTTTCAGATTAGTCTTGCTTGTAAATCCTGTTCCACACTCTGTACATGTGAAAGGCTTTTCCCCTGTGTGACTCCTTTCATGAGCTTTCATATTATCTATTCGTGTAAACCTTATTCCACACTCTGTACATGTGAAAGGCTTTGCTTCTTTGTGATTCCTTTCATGAATTTTCAGACTAGTCTTTCTTGTAAATCCTTTTCCACACTCTGTACATGTGAAAGGCTTTTCCCTTGTGTGACTCCTTTCATGAGCTTTTATATTATCTATTCGTGTAAACATTTTCCCACACTCTGTACATGTGTAAGGCTTTTCTCCTGTATGAATCCTTTCATGAATTTTCAGATTAGTCTTGTTTGTAAATCCTTTTCCACACTCTGTACATGTGTAAGGCTTTTCTCCTGTATGAATCCTTTCATGAATTTTCAGATTAGTCTTGCTTGTAAATCCTTTCCCACACTCTGTACATGTGTAAGGCTTTTCTCCTGTATGAATCCTTTCATGAATTTTCAGATTAGTCTTGCTTGTAAATCCTTTTCCACACTCTGTACATGTGAAAGGCTTTCCCCCTGTGTGACTCCTTTCATGAGCTTTCATATTATTTATTCGTGTAAACCTTTTTCCACACTCTGTACATGTGAAAGGCTTTTCCCCTGTGTGACTCCTTTCATGAGCTTTCATATTATCTATTCGTGTAAACCTTATTCCACACACTGTACATGTGAAAGGCTTTGCTCCTTTGTGATTCCTTTCATGAATTTTCAGACTAGTCTTTCTTGTAAATCCTTTTCCACACTCTGTACATGTGAAAGTCTTTTCCCTTGTGTGACTCCTTTCATGAGCTTTCATATTATCTATTCGTGTAAACATTTTCCCACACTCTGTACATGTGTAAGGCTTTTCTCCTGTATGAATCCTTTCATGAATTTTCAGATTAGTCTTGCTTGTAAATCCTTTTCCACACTCTGTACATGTGAAAGGCTTTCCCCCTGTGTGACTCCTTTCATGAGCTTTCATATTATTTATTTGTGTAAACCTTTTTCCACACTCTGTACATGTGAAAGGCTTTGCTCCTGTGTGACTCCTTTCATGACATTCCAGATGACTTATTTGTGTAAAACATTTTCCACACTCTGTACATATGAAACATTTTTCTCTTGTGTGAGTCCTTTCATGAATTTTCAGATTAGTCTTTATTGGAAAACATTTTCCACACTCTGTACATGTGAAAGGCTTTTCTCCTGCATGACTCCATTCATGAGTTTTCCGAGTACTCTTTTGGGTAAAACATTTTCCACACTCATTACATGTGAAAGGTTTCTCCCCTGTGTGGGTCTTTTTATGACATTTAAGGCTTCCTTTATATGTGAAACATCTCCCACATTCTGTACACGTGTGAGGTTTCACAACTGTGTGAACTGTGTGGTGTTCAAGGACATGCAAATTACATCTGAAGCTTTTCTCACATTCTGTACATTCAAATGGTTTCTCATTTGTTTGAATGATTTGGCAAGACTGTAGACTTGTATCTTCTTTAATATGTTTTGAAAACTCAGTAAATATGTGTGGTTTATCCTCTGGGATAATCATTTCACTAGAGAAGGCATAAATGTTGTCCTCTTGTTTGATGACTAAATTACTATCTGTACATAATGATTGCTTCCCGGTTCCTGCCCATTCACCATCTTCTTTAAATATCTGCAGTGATATCCCCAATGTTTGTGAATAGTCATTAGTGCCTAAGACTTTTGGAGTTTGTTGTATCATTCTGATGCTTCCTGTAGTGAAGGATGGGTATGAACTATTCAAGTGATTGTCTACATAAAAAAAAAAAGGAATAATGAAAATAAAGAATGTTTATTCTTTGTAATGGAATCGTTCTTAATACAAGAATCATATTATTTGTTTACAGTTAATAATATGGCTTCTGTTTTGTGTTAATTTTTAAATTGATTAGCCCGTAAAACAAAAATTAAAACAACAAAAGACAAATAAAGTAAATATGTCTACATTATAATAAACTAAACCACTAATTACTGAATAAAAAAAGTTATAGGGTCACATTAAACAAGATGCAGGTGGATAATGTCAGCCAGGGAACAAGTAAATCTGTATTCTAGGCAAGAGAGGTGGCATCCACCACCCTCATTTAACATTGCACAAGTAACTGCACATACAGCCCTGCCCGGCTTATGCTTAACCAGTAGGGTTAGAATATGGTGTCTTAGCCATCACAGACTAATAATCAGTGTGAGATGTTTTGAAAGGCTAAGGAGCAGTGATCTTATGATACTTTTTAGCTTCCAGCTGTGGTTGTTTGATTTATATAATCAGCCAAAAATATTAATACTTTTAATAATACTCACTGTTAAATTAAGCACACAAATCAGTGGCGGTTCTGGGTGGGGAACACTCACTGGGGGAGTTGTGGGTATTCCACACATGGGAACAAGGTAGGCGTAAGTGTATTTATGGGAGTTCCATCAGCGGGTTCAGGACAGAGGAAGGTAGAGTTGCAGGTGTTCTGATAGCAGGTGTTGACACAAATGTTCTTAAAAAATGCAGATATAATAGTTTATATTTGTTTAATGAGTGATCTATTCTATTTTCCCAGTAATTAAAGTCAGCATAATATCTATTTTACTCACCTAACACATATGAGTTAATGCTGATAACAGGCACCAATTTCTATGCTAAGGTAGAAGGTTCCCTAATTCACTCCACTTACATCAATACCTGATATCTCTCAGTGCTCTGGCTGATTCTGTAAAAAGTATATTAAATGGTTTAGACAGATAATAATAAATAATGGTTCTGATTAACTGTACGTATGGTATAATAACAATTCATGTGATACAGATCAGCTGTTTAGGTTATTACATATGAGCTATTGATTCAGCACAAGCATTTAGTACAGTTAGCTCTGTGGGTGTTACAGTTGGACCTTAAATATTGATCTTTCCAGAACCTTACAATATGAGCTCAGGAGTAGACAGTCTATTTATGAGTGGGACATGCTACAGCTTTTCAAATATATTATTATAATTTTTCCCCATTATTTATATCAAAGAGCAGCATTTACACAAATGTTAAATAAGAGTTGTTTAAATGTAAGTTAAATCTAATACTACAGTATTGATATTGAACTTTCTACAGATCCTCACTGAGACATTTTGTATTTTCAGAGGGCGGCTCTTCAGTGTATAATATCTGGCGTGTGTTACACGCGGTAACACACTATTAGCTGGCGAGGGGAGGATCGGACCAGTTCGGTTTTGCCGGAGGCCTTCCTGCTGTATCTGGATGCAGAGAAGGCTATCGACAGAGTGGAGTGTAACCACCTATTCTGCTCCATGGGGAATTTCGGCATAAAATGTTGCTTTCTCGACTTTATTAAACACATCTACACCAGTCCCAGTGCATATTTACTAATTAATAATCTCTACTCGTCCCTAGTATACCTACAAAGGGGAACCCAACAGGGATGTCCCATATCCCCGCTCCTCTTCAACATGGCCCTAGAACCTTTGGCAGTTTATCTGAGAACCATATTCCCTGGTATTGACCTACAATCCCATAAATTACAGATAGCCCTCTATGCGGACGACATGCTTCTCTTTGTCTCCAAGCCTGGGGTTAATATATCCAGAATTCTAGAAGCCATACAATCATTTGGAGAATTCTCTGAATATAAAATCAATGTGAGTAAATCTGAAATCCTATGGCTCGTGCGTGCGGAGGAGGGAAACTAATTTTCTTCGCCCTTCCACATGGTTGATACTTACCTTACTTATTTAGGCATTCATATCTCAGCTTACCCATTCAAATGGTATGATCACAACCTTGCTCCAATATTTAGTAAAATAAAAACTGACTTAAACGCTTGGCAAAACCTACCCCTTTCGTTAATGGGGAGGGTGCATGTGATCAAAATGAATGTGCTCCCCAAACTCCTCTACCCAATACAAATGTTACCCATACTTATAAGACATGGAGACATGATAGCCCTAGAACGTACGTTTCAGACATTCCTGTGGAGGGGAGGTAAACCGAGAATCAGCTTAGATAGATTATACCTGCCTTATGCTAGAGGTGGTTTGGGTCTCCCCAACATCGCCTATTACAACTAGGCATCTCTGGCCAAATTCGATCTGGATTGGCAGTTAGGTACACAACACTTCTCACCCTTACATCTGGAGAAAGCCTTTCTACCACATGCGGCCCCTTCAGAATTTCAAATATCGCTCCATTACCACCCAATGTTTAGAAATATCCTCCAAACATGGCATATGTTACAAAAACATATTGGCTTAGACCCCTTGCACTCAAGATACCTACCTATATGTGGAAATCCTACATTCATCCTGGGATCCCTGTATCCTGTCTTCCACAACTGGGGACTGTTGGGCATCAAAAATTTGAGAAAACTTCTAGATGACTCCACAAAATCAGTCTTACCTTTTAACATTGTCTGCAGAAATGACCATATTCCTCCAAATCAAAGATTTGCCTATTTCCAATTACACCATTATATTATTAATGGGATTATACGTGACTGTAACACATTTTGGAATACCACACCACTAGCACAGAGAGCAGCACAGTGTGTATTAACCCTTCACTAGCACAGAGAACAGCACAGTGTGTATTAACCCTTCACTAGCACAGAGAACAGCACAGTGTTTATTAACCCTTCACTAGCACAGAGAGCAGCACAGTGTGTATTAACCCTTCACTAGCACAGAGAGCAGCACAGTGTGTATTATCCCTTCACTAGCACAGAGAGCAGCACAGTGTGCATTAACCCTTCACTGGCACAGAGAGCTGCACAGTGTGCATTAACCCTTCACTAGCACACAGAGCAGCAGTGTGTATTAACCCTTCACTAACACAGAGAGCAGCACAGTGTGTATTAACCCTTCACTGGCACAGAGAGCAGGACAGTATGTATTAACCCTTCACTGGCACAGAGAGCAGCACAGTGTGTATTAACCCTTCACTAGCACAGAGAGCAGGACAGTGTGTATTAACCCTTCACTGGCACAGAGAGCAGGACAATGTGTATTAACCCCCCGCTTGCACAGAAAGCAGCAATGTGTATTGACCCTTCACTATAGCACAGAGAGCAGCACAGTGTGTATTAACCCTTCACTAGCACAGAGAGCAGCACAGTATTAACCCTTCACTAGCACAGAGAGCAGCACAGTGTGTATTAACCCTTCACTAGCACAGAGAGCAGCACAGTGTGTATTAACCCTTCACTGGCACAGAGAGCAGGACAGTATGTATTAACCCTTCACTGGCACAGAGAGCAGCACAGTGTGTATTAACCCTTCACTAGCACAGAGAGCAGCACAGTGTGCATTAACCCTTCACTGGCACAGAGAGCTGCACAGTGTGCATTAACCCTTCACTAGCACACAGAGCAGCAGTGTGTATTAACCCTTCACTAACACAGAGAGCAGCACAGTGTGTATTAACCCTTCACTAGCACAGAGAGCAGCACAGTATTAACCCTTCACTAGCACAGAGAGCAGCACAGTGTGTATTAAACCTTCACTAGCACAGAGAGCAGCACAGTGTGTATTAACCCTTCACTGGCACAGAGAGCAGGACAGTATGTATTAACCCTTCACTGGCACAGAGAGCAGCACAGTGTGTATTAACCCTTCACTAGCACAGAGAGCAGGACAGTGTGTATTAACCCTTCACTGGCACAGAGAGCAGGACAATGTGTATTAACCCCCCGCTTGCACAGAAAGCAGCAATGTGTATTGACCCTTCACTATAGCACAGAGAGCAGCACAGTGTGTATTAACCCTTCACTAGCACAGAGAGCAGCACAGTATTAACCCTTCACTAGCACAGAGAGCAGCACAGTGTGTATTAACCATTCACTAGCACAGAGAGCAGCACAGTGTGTATTAACCCTTCACTGGCACAGAGAGCAGGACAGTATGTATTAACCCTTCACTGGCACAGAGAGCAGCACAGTGTGTATTAACCCTTCACTAGCACAGAGAGCAGGACAGTGTGTATTAACCCTTCACTGGCACAGAGAGCAGGACAGTGTGTATTAACCCCCCACTAGCACAGAAAGCAGCAATGTGTATTGACCCTTCACTATAGCACAGAGAGCAGCACAGTGTGTATTAGACCTTCACTAAAACAAATTATTATTTATTATTATTTATAAAATATTTTACCAGGAAAGATACATTGAGATTTCTCTCATTTTCAAGTATGTCCTGGTAAAATAGTTGAACAGCACTTAGTACCAATTGTCTGGCACAAGCAGGTAAATAATATACAATAAAAGAACAACATTTATAATAATTATAAACTTTTAAGAAGACCAGAAAGTGACTAAAACGTTTTATCACACAATACACACAGCCTGACTCACTCACCCAGCAGCAGCTGCACAGGAAGTAAATGGGAGGGGAACAAAGGTCAGTTCAATACTGAACTACATCTCCCAGAATACATGCAGAGAAGTCACATGTTAAGCAGCAGCCAATCAGACAAAAGAAAAAATGCAAACATTTCAAAGACAAATCGGATGCTTTTTAACATTGTTTAAATGCTGTAAATTCATAGAATTAGTAACTGAGCACATTGTCAGTGTCATATCCTCTACTAGTGCATTACAGCTGCACTATATACATAAAGCTACACATTATATATTAGCACTTTCACTAGCACTGAGCACATTGTCACTGTCATATCCTCTACTAGTGCATTACAGCTACACTATATACATAAAGCTACACAATATATATTAGCACTTTCACTAGCACTGAGCACATTGTCACTGTCATATCCTCTACTAGTGCATTACAGCTACACTATATACATAAAGCTACACAATATATATTAGCACTTTCACTAGCACTGAGCACATTGTCACTGTCATATCCTCTACTAGTACATTACAGATGCACTATATACATAAAGCTACACTATATACATAAAGCTACACAATATATATTAGCACTTTCACTAGCACTGAGCCCATTGTCACTGTCATATCCTCTACTAGTGCATTACAGCTACACTATATACATAAAGCTACACAATATATATTAGCACTTTCACTAGCACATTGTCACTGTCATATCCTCTACTAGTGCATTACAGCTACACTATATACATAAAGCTACACAATATATATTAGCACTTTCACTAGCACTGAGCCCATTGTCACTGTCATATCCTCTACTAGTGCATTACAGCTACACTATATACATAAAGCTACACAATATATATTAGCACTTTCACTAGCACTGAGCCCATTGTCACTGTCATATCCTCTACTAGTGCATTACAGCTACACTATATACATAAAGCTACACAATATATATTAGCACTTTCACTAGCTCTGAGCACATTGTCACTGTCATACCCTCTACTAGTGCATTACAGCTACACTATATACATAAAGCTACACAATATATATTAGCACTTTCACTAGCACTGGGCACATTGTCACTGTCATATCCTCTACTAGTACATTACAGCTACACTATATACATAAAGCTACACAATATATATTAGCACTTTCACTAGCACTGGGCACATTGTCACTGTCATATCCTCTACTAGTACATTACAGCCACACTATATACATAAAGCTACACAATATATATTAGCACTTTCACTAGCACTGAGCACATTGTCACTGTCATATCCTCTACTAGTGCATTACAGCTACACTATATACATAAAGCTACACAATATATATTAGCACTTTCACTAGCACTGAGCCCATTGTCACTGTCATATCCTCTACTAGTGCATTACAGCTACACTATATACATAAAGCTACACAATATATATTAGCACTTTCACTAGCACTGAGCACATTGTCACTGTCATATCCTCTACTAGTGCATTACAGCTACACTATATACATAAAGCTACACAATATATATTAGCACTTTATCACTGAGCACATTGTCACTGTCATATCCTCTACTAGTGCATTACAGCTACACTATATACATAAAGCTACACAATATATATTAGCACTTTCACTAGCACTGAGCACATTGTCACTGTCATATCCTCTACTAGTGCATTACAGCTACACTATATACATAAAGCTACACAATATATATTAGCACTTTCACTAGCACTGAGCACATTGTCACTGTCATATCCTCTACTAGTACATTACAGCTACACTATATACATAAAGCTACACTATATACATAAAGCTACACAATATATATTAGCACTTTCACTAGCACTGAGCACATTGTCACTGTCATATCCTCTACTAGTGCATTACAGCTACACTATATACATAAAGCTACACAATATATATTAACACTTTCACTAGCACTGAGCACACTGTCACTGTCATATCCTCTACTAGTGCATTACAGCTACACTATATACATAAAGCTACACAATATATATTAGCACTTTCACTAGCACTGAGCACATTGTCACTGTCATATCCTCTACTAGTACATTACAGCTACACTATACTGTATACATAAAGCTACACAATATATATTAGCACTTCCACTAGCACTGAGCACATTGTCGCTGTCATATCCTCTACTAGTGCATTACAGCTACACTATATACATAAATCTACACAATATATATTAGCACTTTCACTAGCACTGAGCACATTGTCACTGTCATATCCTCTACTAGTGCATTACAGCTACACTATATACATAAAGCTACACAATATATATTAGCACTTTCACTAGCACTGAGCCCATTGTCACTGTCATATCCTCTACTAGTGCATTACAGCTACACTATATACATAAAGCTACACAATATATATTAGCACTTTCACTAGCACTGAGCCCATTGTCACTGTCATATCCTCTACTAGTGCATTACAGCTACACTATATACATAAAGCTACACAATATATATTAGCACTTTCACTAGCACTGAGCCCATTGTCACTGTTATATCCTCTACTAGTGCATTACAGCTGCACTATATACATAAAGCTACACTATATACATAAAGCTACACAATATATATTAGCACTTTCACTAGCACTGAGCACATTGTCACTGTCATATCCTCTACTAGTGCATTACAGCTACACTATATACATAAAGCTACACAATATATATTAGCACTTTCACTAGCACTGAGCCCATTGTCACTGTCATATCCTCTACTAGTGCATTACAGCTACACTATATACATTAAGCTACACAATATATATTAGCACTTTCACTAGCTCTGAGCACATTGTCACTGTCATACCCTCTACTAGTGCATTACAGCTACACTATATACATAAAGCTACACAATATATATTAGCACTTTCACTAGCACTGGGCACATTGTCACTGTCATATCCTCTACTAGTACATTACAGCTACACTATATACATAAAGCTACACAATATATATTAGCACTTTCACTAGCACTGAGCCCATTGTCACTGTCATATCCTCTACTAGTACATTACAGCTACACTATATACATAAAGCTACACAATATATATTAGCACTTTCACTAGCACTGAGCACATTGTCACTGTCATATCCTCTACTAGTGCATTACAGCTACACTATATACATAAAGCTACACAATATATATTAGCACTTTCACTAGCACTGGGCACATTGTCACTGTCATATCCTCTACTAGTACATTACAGCCACACTATATACATAAAGCTACACAATATATATTAGCACTTTCACTAGCACTGAGCACATTGTCACTGTCATATCCTCTACTAGTGCATTACAGCTACACTATATACATAAAGCTACACAATATATATTAGCACTTTCACTAGCACTGAGCCCATTGTCACTGTCATATCCTCTACTAGTGCATTACAGCTACACTATATACATAAAGCTACACAATATATATTAGCACTTTCACTAGCACTGAGCACATTGTCACTGTCATATCCTCTACTAGTGCATTACAGCTACACTATATACATAAAGCTACACAATATATATTAGCACTTTATCACTGAGCACATTGTCACTGTCATATCCTCTACTAGTGCATTACAGCTACACTATATACATAAAGCTACACAATATATATTAGCACTTTCACTAGCACTGAGCACATTCTCACTGTCATATCCTCTACTAGTGCATTACAGCTACACTATATACATAAAGCTACACAATATATATTAGCACTTTCACTAGCACTGAGCACATTGTCACTGTCATATCCTCTACTAGTACATTACAGCTACACTATATACATAAAGCTACACTATATACATAAAGCTACACAATATATATTAGCACTTTCACTAGCACTGAGCACATTGTCACTGTCATATCCTCTACTAGTGCATTACAGCTACACTATATACATAAAGCTACACAATATATATTAACACTTTCACTAGCACTGAGCACACTGTCACTGTCATATCCTCTACTAGTGCATTACAGCTACACTATATACATAAAGCTACACAATATATATTAGCACTTTCACTAGCACTGAGCACATTGTCACTGTCATATCCTCTACTAGTACATTACAGCTACACTATACTGTATACATAAAGCTACACAATATATATTAGCACTTCCACTAGCACTGAGCACATTGTCGCTGTCATATCCTCTACTAGTGCATTACAGCTACACTATATACATAAATCTACACAATATATATTAGCACTTTCACTAGCACTGAGCACATTGTCACTGTCATATCCTCTACTAGTGCATTACAGCTACACTATATACATAAAGCTACACAATATATATTAGCACTTTCACTAGCACTGAGCCCATTGTCACTGTCATATCCTCTACTAGTGCATTACAGCTACACTATATACATAAAGCTACACAATATATATTAGCACTTTCACTAGCACTGAGCCCATTGTCACTGTCATATCCTCTACTAGTGCATTACAGCTACACTATATACATAAAGCTACACAATATATATTAGCACTTTCACTAGCACTGAGCCCATTGTCACTGTTATATCCTCTACTAGTGCATTACAGCTGCACTATATACATAAAGCTACACTATATACATAAAGCTACACAATATATATTAGCACTTTCACTAGCACTGAGCACATTGTCACTGTCATATCCTCTACTAGTGCATTACAGCTACACTATATACATAAAGCTACACAATATATATTAGCACTTTCACTAGCACTGAGCCCATTGTCACTGTCATATCCTCTACTAGTGCATTACAGCTACACTATATACATAAAGCTACACAATATATATTAGCACTTTCACTAGCTCTGAGCACATTGTCACTGTCATACCCTCTACTAGTGCATTACAGCTACACTATATACATAAAGCTACACAATATATATTAGCACTTTCACTAGCACTGGGCACATTGTCACTGTCATATCCTCTACTAGTACATTACAGCTACACTATATACATAAAGCTACACAATATATATTAGCACTTTCACTAGCACTGAGCCCATTGTCACTGTCATATCCTCTACTAGTACATTACAGCTACACTATATACATAAAGCTACACAATATATATTAGCACTTTCACTAGCACTGAGCACATTGTCACTGTCATATCCTCTACTAGTGCATTACAGCTACACTATATACATAAAGCTACACAATATATATTAGCACTTTCACTAGCACTGGGCACATTGTCACTGTCATATCCTCTACTAGTACATTACAGCCACACTATATACATAAAGCTACACAATATATATTAGCACTTTCACTAGCACTGAGCACATTGTCACTGTCATATCCTCTACTAGTGCATTACAGCTACACTATATACAAAAAGCTACACAATATATATTAGCACTTTCACTAGCACTGAGCCCATTGTCACTGTCATATCCTCTACTAGTGCATTACAGCTACACTATATACATAAAGCTACACAATATATATTAGCACTTTCACTAGCACTGAGCACATTGTCACTGTCATATCCTCTACTAGTGCATTACAGCTACACTATATACATAAAGCTACACAATATATATTAGCACTTTATCACTGAGCACATTGTCACTGTCATATCCTCTACTAGTGCATTACAGCTACACTATATACATAAAGCTACACAATATATATTAGCACTTTCACTAGCACTGAGCACATTGTCACTGTCATATCCTCTACTAGTGCATTACAGCTACACTATATACATAAAGCTACACAATATATATTAGCACTTTCACTAGCACTGAGCACATTGTCACTGTCATATCCTCTACTAGTACATTACAGCTACACTATATACATAAAGCTACACTATATACATAAAGCTACACAATATATATTAGCACTTTCACTAGCACTGAGCACATTGTCACTGTCATATCCTCTACTAGTGCATTACAGCTACACTATATACATAAAGCTACACAATATATATTAACACTTTCACTAGCACTGAGCACACTGTCACTGTCATATCCTCTACTAGTGCATTACAGCTACACTATATACATAAAGCTACACAATATATATTAGCACTTTCACTAGCACTGAGCACATTGTCACTGTCATATCCTCTACTAGTACATTACAGCTACACTATACTGTATACATAAATCTACACAATATATATTAGCACTTCCACTAGCACTGAGCACATTGTCACTGTCATATCCTCTACTAGTGCATTACAGCTACACTATATACATAAATCTACACAATATATATTAGCACTTTCACTAGCACTGAGCACATTGTCACTGTCATATCCTCTACTAGTGCATTACAGCTACACTATATACATAAAGCTACACAATATATATTAGCACTTTCACTAGCACTGAGCCCATTGTCACTGTCATATCCTCTACTAGTGCATTACAGCTACACTATATACATAAAGCTACACAATATATATTAGCACTTTCACTAGCACTGAGCCCATTGTCACTGTCATATCCTCTACTAGTGCATTACAGCTACACTATATACATAAAGCTACACAATATATATTAGCACTTTCACTAGCACTGAGCCCATTGTCACTGTTATATCCTCTACTAGTGCATTACAGCTGCACTATATACATAAAGCTACACTATATACATAAAGCTACACAATATATATTAGCACTTTCACTAGCACTGAGCACATTGTCACTGTCATATCCTCTACTAGTGCATTACAGCTACACTATATACATAAAGCTACACAATATATATTAGCACTTTCACTAGCACTGAGCACATTGTCACTGTCATATCCTCTACTAGTGCATTACAGCTACACTATATACATAAAGCTACACAATATATATTAGCACTTTCACTAGCACTGAGAACATTGTCACTGTCATATCCTCTACTAGTGCATTACAGCTACACTATATACATAAAGCTACACAATATATATAAGCACTTTCACTAGCACTGAGAAGAGCTTAAATTTCTATTAACCTCTTCACTAGCACAGAGAGCAGCACAGTGTGTATTAACCATTCACTAGCACAGAGAGCAGCACAGTGTGTATTAACCCTTCACTAGCACAGAGAGCAGCACAGTGTGTATTAACCCTTCACTAGCACAGAGAGCAGCACAGTGTGTATTAACCCTTCACTAGCACAGAGAGCAGCACAGTGTGTATTAACCCTTCACTAGCACACAGAGCAGCACAGTATGTGTGATAAGAGAAGGATGTGATGTCACTAGTTTGGGGGCGGGGCTTAGGTCAGGTAGTCTGTGTCGCAGTTAGTTAGTGAAATCAACCTGACTAGATGTATGTTCCTATGCTCTGTAATAAAATAGAGTTGTACCATCATTGCTGTGTCTTGCATGTGTCCTGCATCTCATGACATGGTGTCAGAAGTTCTGGCCTGCGCTTCTGTTCCTGATCGATTGCAATGTCAAAGTTTACCCCACCTGAGCCTTTTGACTTCTCTCAGCCTGCAGCTTGGCCCACATGGCGTCAGCGGTTTCAGCGCTTCAGGATTGCTTCCAAGCTGGACAAGGAAAATGGTGAAGCACAAGTTAATTCTCTTTTATACTCTATGGGGAAAGATGTGGAGCCAGTGTCCAATGCCTTTACTTTCCAATAAGGGGAAGAATTTAACTTTGAAATAGTTATGGATAAACTCAGTGCCCACTTTGTGCCCAAAAGAAATGTGATTCATGAGAGAGCTTGTTTTCACAAACGTGCTCAGCGTGTGGGAGAATCTGTGGAGTCATTTGTGCGCAGCCTGTATGAACTAGCTGAATTCTGTGAGTTTGGTGTTGCTAAAGAAGAGCAAATCAGAGACAGAATAGTTATTGGAATTGCAGATGCTGAAGTCTCACTGAAGCTACAATTAGAGTCTGATTTAACATTAGACGGGGCTATTAGGATGGCCCTATTAGGATGACCTGAGGTCTGAGAGTATTGTGGATGAAGTGCAACAGTTCAGGAAAACTGCTAGTGAAAGGCACAGTGTGAGCGGTAGATCTAAAGTAGCGTATAGACCTAGAAGTGGATGGGCACAGCATGTCCGATGCACATGGTGCTACCGTGCCCATGATCAGAGTGTTATATGCCCGGCCAGAGATAAAAGATGCAGAAAATGTAACAGAATAGGCCATTTTGAAGTGGTGTGTAAAACTGAATACATTAAGGAGATGCAGGTGGACAGTGACCAGGAGGGTCAGGAAGTGTCTTTTGTGGGGTCTGTTGTGGAACGGCCAAGTTCAGAGGAAGATTGGAAGGTTACTTTTACTGTAATGGGAGCCAAAGTTGATTTTAAGATTGACACAGGAGCAGATATCACTGTAATGTCTTTTGCTGCATTTATGAAACTGCCTCGACAGCCCCAGCTGGCGAAGGTTACTACAAATGTCCATAGTCCTGGTGGCTGCATCGATTGCCAGCTGTGAGTACAAGCAAAGAAAGTTCACTATATGGGTGCATGTGATTCGAGGTCAGTGTGTTAGCAATTTATTGAGCAGAAAAGTAGCCTGTGACTTTGGCCTCGTGGCCAGAGTGAATGAGGTCTCTGAACATATGTTTGGCGAATTGGGCCTACTGAACTGCAAACCAGTCCGTATATCGCTTAAAAGTGATGCAGTACCATACAGTATTTCTACTCCCCGTAGAATTCCGTTCCCGCTCATGCCTCAAGTGGAGAAGGAGCTTATGCGCATGAAGTCTATGGGGGTTATTGAAGAGGTTGTTGAAGCGACTGATTGGTGTGCCCCATTGTTCCTGTTGCAAAGAAAAATGGAAAAGTGTGCACCTGAAAAGGTTGAATGAGGCAGTGAAGAGAGAGAGATTTGTGCTGCCGACATTAGAGGATATAGCTCCAAAGTTGGCTGGGGCGAAGTTTTTTTCCACATTAGACGCTTCTAGCGGCTTTTGGCAGATCCCCCTGGATCCAAAGTGCCGCAAACTGACTACCTTTATCACACCGGTAGGTCAGTTCTGCTTCTGCAGACTCGCCTTTGGGATATCCTCTGCTCCTGAAATCTTTCAAAGGGAAATGAGTTCTCTCCTGAGTGACCACGTGGGCATGGCAGTCGTCATGGATGACATTCTAGTGTATGGGTCTACAGTGGAGGAGCATGATCAGCGTTTAAGTTGTGTGCTGCAGGCTATCAAAGAGTCTGGGTTGAAGTTGAATAAAGAAAAATGCCACTTTAGGAAAACTGAATTATGCTACTTTGGGCATATCATCAATGGGGATGGCATCAAGCCAGACCCCGAGAAAATTTGTGCTATTGAACAGATGAAAAGTCCTTCTGATGTACATGAGCTGAGACAGATATTGGGCCTTGTAAATTATGTGGGCAAGTTTCTTCCAGATTTATCAACAGTTCTACACCCTATCACTTTTTTTACGCAGGCCAAGTCCCTGCTGGGGTCTGCCCCAGTGCTGGGGTTCTACGACCCTTCCAAAAAGACTGTGGTTAGTGCTGATGCAAGCAGTTATGGGTTGGGGGCTGCTCTCCTGCAGTTAAATGAAAATAAACTACAGCCCATCGCCTACTGTTCCCGCACACTGATGCCTGCGGAGTCAAAATACGCTTAAATTGAGAAAGAGTGCCTGGCTGCAGTTTGGGCCTGTGGGCGCTTTCAGCGTTATCTAGTGGGTTTGCAGAAATTTAGTCTGGAGACTGACCACAAACCGCTAGTCTCACTAATCAACTCTTATGATATCGACAAAACACCCTTAAGATGCCAGAGACTTTTTTTTTATTTTTATTTTTTTATATTTTTTATATAAAAATCGCCAGAGACTTTTAATGAGACTTCTCAGGTTCAATGTTCAGGAAGTGCATGTGCCGGGGAAACAACTGGTTGTGGCAGATACACTATCCAGGCTCCCGCTGTCTGCTGCCGAAGAATCCTCCACCGAATCTGATGTGAAAGTGTATGTTGATTCAGTTCTGGCCTCTAAGTCCATTTCCTCAAGGAAACTGGAGGAAATAAAGAAAGAGACATATTTGGACACAGATCTGCAAGAGATTATAAAGTACATAAAAGAAGGCTGGCCCAAGAGCCGGGCAGCCTGGATGTCTTTAAGTTCTTACCAGCCAGAGAGGTCGCAGCTCACGGAGCTGGAGGGGTTGGTGCTGTTCCAAGACCGCATCGTAATTCCTGTCAGCATGAGGAAGGAGATGTTAAACAGGATTCACGATGGCCACTTAGGCATTACAAAGTGCAGAGAAAGGGCAGCTACAGCTGTGTGGTGGCCTGGGATCAGCTCTGACATTGCAAATCACGTGTCTAAATGTGCCTTTTGCCGGGAACGCCGGCCTACTCAGAGAAGGGAGCCCTTGATTTCTACTCCGCTGCCTGCGGGGCCGTGGCAGAAAATAGCTGCTGATTTGTGTGAACTGCATGGGAAAAAGTTCCTTGTTGTGATCGACTACTATTCCAGGTATTTGGAAATTGCACCTTTGAATGATATCACAAGTCAAGCCGTTATCATTCATCTGAAGAGCTTGTTCGCCTGGTGGGGCATTCCAATGGAGCTGGTGAGTTATAATGGTATGCAGTTTGCTTCTACAGAGTTCAGTGCTTTCAGCAGGGAATATGACTTTGTACATTCCACGTCCAGTCCACATTATCCGCAGGCCAACGGAATGGCTGAAAGGGCAGTTCAAACAACAAAATTCATTCTAAAGCAATCTGAGCCGTACCTAGCCCTCTTGTCATACAGGGCGACACCCCATTCAAGCCACCGGGTTTAGCCCAACACAGCTGATGCTAGGACACCAGATTTGCACCACTTTACCCTCAGTGGGTGTCTTCAAGCCGTCTGGCCCTGTTCCTCGGGACAAAGTCCTTAGGAGGGATGAAGAGGCCAAAAGGGTTATCGTTTCTTCTACGACAGGAGACATTCTGTCAGGCCCTTACAGGAACTGAATGCGGGGCAAACTGTCAGAATTAAACTGGATGATGAGAAGAAATGGAAGACGCCTGCTACGGTAATTGGCCGCTCTCCAGAACCAAGGTCTTATGTGGTCCTTACTGATGGAGGGATGGTTACTCGCCGTAACCGAAGACATCTTCAGCCTGTACCTGAGAGTCTGGAACTGGATGCCTCAGTACCACCACCGGTGGGATTCCCTGTCCTAAGAGAGGTGCCTTCCCCTCAACAAGATCACAGCGGGGATATATCTTTGCCTCCAGCGGACTCTTATTCACCATCTTCTGTATCAGAGGACAGTTCATGCAAAGTTACATCAAGCGGAAGAGTGCTGAAACTTCCGGCCCGATATAGGGACTGACTTTAGCTAGAACAGTGACTGGAAGTATGGGCAGAATAATCCCATGGTCACTGTGGACTAGGGTAGTCTACCCCGATGTCCAAATTTGGATGTAATTTATGTGTTTATATTTTCTGAACCTATTTGTTTATATATTGTTCAAAAAATTTTGTTGTATACTCTGTTCGTATACCTTGTTATTTGTTAGATTCAAATGTATGCTTCACCTTTGAAAAAGGGGAAGATGTGATGAGAGCAGGATGTGATGTCACTAGTTTGGGGGTGGGGCTTAGGTCCGGTAGTCTGTGTCGCAGTTAGTTAGTACAATCAACCTGACTAGATGTATGTTCCTATGCTCTGTAATAAAATAGAGTTGTACCATCATTGCTGTGTCCTGCATATGTCCTGCATCTCATGACAGTGTGTATTAACACTTCACTGGCACAAAGAACAGCACAGTGTGTATTAACCCTTCACTAGCACAGAGAGCTGCACAGTGTGTATTAACCCTTCCCTAGCAGAGAGCAGCACAGTGTGTATTAACCCATCACTAGCACAGAGAGCAGCACAGTGAGTATTAACCCTTTACTGGCACAAAGAGCAGCACAGTGTGTATTAACCCTTCACTAGCACAGATAGTAGCACAGTGTGTATTAACCCTTCACTAGCACAGAGAGCTGCACAGTGTGTATTAACCCTTCCCTAGCAGAGAGCAGCACAGTGTGTATTAACCCATCACTAGCACAGAGAGCGGCACAGTGTGTATTAACCCTTCACTGGCACAAAGAGCAGCACAGTTTGTATTAACCCTTCACTAGCACAGTGAGCTACACAGTGTGTATTAACCCTTCACTAGCACACAGAGCAGCACAGTGTGTATTATCCCTTCACTAGTACAGAGAGCAGCACAGTGTGTATTAACCCTTCACTAGCATAGAGCTGCACAGTGTGTATTATCCCTTCACTAGCACAGAGCAGTAGTGTGTATTAAACCTTCACTAGCACAGAGAGCAGCACCGTGTGTATTAACCCATCACTAGCACAGAGAGCAGCACAGTGTGTATTAACCCTTCACTGGCACAGAGAGTAGCACAGTGTGTATTAACCCTTCACTGTCACAGAGAGCAGCACAGTGTGTATTAACCCATCATTAGCACAGAGAGCAGCACAGTGTGTATTAGCCCTTCACTGGCGCAAAGAGCAGCACAGTGTGTATTAACCCTTCACTAGCACAGTGAGCTACACAGTGTGTATTACAGACATCCCAACCTGCAAAAACTCATTTCAGGGAGGTGGCTTCATCGGCTACTGCGCACCCCCCCCCCCCCAAAAAAAAAGTGGTTTAATGTCCCTTTAAATTGTTACCTGACCAAATTATATATATATATATATTAATATAAATATATAATGTTATCCAGACGTTGTACAGCTCATGGCAGAAATTGTAAAACTGAACTTAGATTACCTTTCTCTCACCATAACAATAATGAGGTATGGGAACCTGGACAATATAGAGGTATGGGAGCCTGCACAATAGAGAGGTATGGGAGCCTGCACAATTGAGAGGTATGGGGAGCCTGCACAATATAGAGGTATGGGGAGCCTGCACAATATAGAGGTATGGGGAGCACAATATAGAGGTATGGGGAGCCTGCACAATATAGAGGTATGGGGAGCCAGCACAATATAGAGGTATGGGGAGCCTGCACAATATAGAGGTATGGGGAGCCTGCACAATATAGAGGTATGGGGAGTCTGCACAATAGAGAGGTATGGGAGCCTGCACAATAGAGAGGTATGGGAGCCTGCACAATAGAGAGGTATGGGAGCCTGCACAATGGAGAGGTATGGGAGCCTGCACAATAGAGAGGTATGGGAGCCTGCACAATAGAGAGGTATGGGAGCCTGCACAATAGAGAGATATGGGAGCCTGCACAATAGAAGTATGGGAGCCTGTATAATAGAGGGGTATGGGCTCCCTGATGCCAGCAAATGGAATGCAATCTCCCTGAAATTCCAAGTACCATGATCCAATGTGGCCCAAATCCGGAAAAGTGTTTCTTTAAGGAATGCCTTTAGTTGCTGGGACGTTATAGATCCTCAAAGCATGCATCAGTAACTAAAAAGCCCCCACTGATTTTAATAAAATAAAACACAAACACTACCTTATTTACTGCACGTAATTAAACTTTGTATTCTAAAATATTTAAGCATTCAATAAGCGTACTGGAAAATAGGTTTGTTGTTTGTGGTTGTGCAATAAAGCTATTTTTTTTAATGTGACTTTAGTGGGAAGCTACTTTAATGATAAGTCTCTATCTTATTTAGGGTTTCAAGGTGTCCATTATATAACTGGGAGGGAAGGGGGGTGGTGGCGCAGTAGTGGGTGAAGCCACCTCCCTAAAATGAGTTTTTGCAGTTTGGGATGTCTAAGAGGTTTGGGAGCCTGCACAATAGAGAGGTAAGGGAGCCTGCACAATAGAGAGGTATGGGAGCCTGCACAATAGAGAGGTATGGGAGCTTGCACAATAGAGAGGTATGGAAGCCTGCACAATATAGAGGTATGGGAGTCTGCACAATATAGAGGTATGGGAGTCTGCACAATATAGAGGTATGGGAGTCTGCACATCTCACCTATAATCAGGTCTGCTGCTGTCTCGCACTGCACTAGAGTAGAGATCAGGAAGGAGGGAAAAAGTCTAGAGAGGAACGCAGTTACTATTTACATTGAGATATAATGGAACAGTGATACCTAGAGGTAGAAATGAAAAGTGCAGGCACACATTTGATTTTCTCTGGCACCGCTATTTCTGGGAGATTGTGTTTCATTTGCAGGTGTCAGGGAGCCGCTATTTCAATGCGGGAGATGCCCAGGCCCTTCCGGGAGAGTTGGTATGTCTGTTTATTAGATGCTATTATTATAAGTGTAACTGTACTGTGTAAGGTATTTTTATTAGATAGTGTTATTATAAGTGTAACTGTACTGTGTAATGTATATTTATTAGATAGTGTTATCATAAGTGTAACTGTACTGTGTAATGTATATTTATTACATAGTGTTATTATAAGTGTAACTGTACTGTGTAAGGTATATTTATTAGACAGTGTTATTATAAGTGTAACTGTACTGTGTAATGTATATGTATTAGATAGTGTTATTATAAGTGTAACTGTACTGTGTAAGGTATAATTATTAGATAGTGTTATTATAAGTGTAACTGTACTGTGTAATGTATATGTATTAGATAGTGTTAATATAAGTGTAACTGTACTATATAAGGTATATTTATTAAATAGTGTTATTATAAGTGTAACTGTACTGTGTAAGATATATTTATTAGACTGTGTTATTATAAGTGTAACTGTACTGTGTAAGGTATATTTATTAGATAGTGTTATTATAAGTGTAACTGTACTGTGTAAGGTATAATTATTAGATAGTGTTATTATAAGTGTAACTGTACTGTGTAAGGTATATTTATTAGATGGTGTTATTATAAGTGTAACTGTACTGTGTAAGGTATATTTATTAGATAGTCTTATTATAAGTGTAAATGTACTGTGTAATGTATATTTATTATATAGTGTTATTATAAGTGTAACTGTACTGTGTAAGGTATAATTATTAGATAGTGTTATTATAAGTGTAACTGTACTATATGAGGTATATTTATTAGATAGTGTTATTATAAGTCTAACTGTACCGTGTAATGTATATTTATTAGATAGTGTTATTATAAGTGTAACTGTACTGTGTAAGGTATAATTATTAGATAGTGTTATTATAAGTGTAACTGTACTGTGTAAGGTATATGTATTAGATAGTGTTATTATAAGTGTAACTGTACTGTGTAAGGTATATTTATTAGATAGTATTATTATAAGTGTAGCTATGCTGTGTAAGGTATATGTATTAGATAGTGTTATTATAAGTGTAACTGTACTGTGTAAGGTATATTTATTAGATAGTGTTATTATGAGTGTAACTGTACTGTGTAAGGTATATTTATTAGACAGTGTTATTATGAGTGTAACTGTACTGTGTAAGGTATATTTATTAGATAGTGTTATTATGAGTAACTGTATTGTGTAATGTATATTTATTAGATAGTGTTATTATAAGTGTAACTGTACTGTGTAATGTATATTTATTAGATAGTGTTATTATAAGTGTAACTGTACTGTGTTTTGTATATTTATTAGACAGTGTTATTATAAGTGTAACTGTACTGTGTAAGGTATATTTATTAGATAGTGTTATTATAACTGTAACTGTACTGTGTAAGGTATATTTATTAGATAGCGTTATTATAAGTAACTGTACTGTGTAAGGTATATTTATTAGATAGTGTTATTATAAGTGTAACTGTACTGTGTAATGTATATTTATTAGACAGTGTTATTATAAGTGTAACTGTACTATGTAATGTATATTTATTAGATAGTGTTATTATAAGTAACTGTACTGTGTAATGTATATTTATTAGATAGTGTTATTATAAGTGTAACTGTACTGTGTAAGGTATATTTATTAGATAGTGTTATTATAAGTAACTGTACTGTGTAAGTTATATTTATTAGATAGTGTTATTATAAGTAACTGTACTGTGTAAGGTTACGGTATATTTATTAGATAGTGTTATTATAAGTGTAACTGTACTGTGTAATGTATATTTATTAGATAGTGTTATTATAAGTGTAACTGTACTGTGTAATGTATATTTATTAGACAGTGTTATTATAAGTAACTGTACCGTGTAATGTATAATTATTAGATAGTGTTATTATATGTGTAACTGTACTGTGTAATGTATATTTATTAGACAGTGTTATTATAAGTGTAACTGTACTGTGTAAGGTATATATATTAGATAGTGTTATTATAAGTAACTGTACTGTGTAAGGTATATCTATTAGATAGTGTAATTATAAGTAACTGTACTGTGTAAGGTATATTTATTAGATAGTGTTATTATAAGTGTAACTGTACTGTGTAATGTATATTTATTAGACAGTGTTATTATAAGTGTAACTGTACTGTGTAAGGTATATTTATTAGATAGTGTTATTATAAGTGTAACTGTACTATGTAAGGTATATTTATTAGATATTGTTATTATAAGTGTAACTGTACTGTGTAAGGTATATTTATTAGACAGTGTTATTATAAGTGTAACTGTACTATGTAAGGTATATTTATTAGATAGTGTTATTATAAGTGTAACTGTACTGTGTAATGTATATTTATTAAATAGTGTTATTATAAGTGTAACTGTACTGTGTAAGGTATATTTATTAGATAGTGTTATTATAAGTGTAACTGTATTGTGTAATGTATATTTATTAAATAGTGTTATTATAAGTGTAACAGTACTGTGTAAGGTATATTTATTAGATAGTGTTATTATAAGTGTAACTGTATTGTGTAATGTATATTTATTAAATAGTGTTATTATAAGTGTAACTGTACTGTGTAAGGTATATTTATTAGATAGTGTTATTATAAGTGTAACTGTATTGTGTAATGTATATTTATTAGACAGTGTTCTTATAAGTGTAACTGTATTGTGTAATGTATATTTATTAAATAGTGTTATTATAAGTGTAACTGTACTGTGTAAGGTATATTTATTAGATAGTGTTATTATAAGTGTAACTGTACTGTGTAAGGTATATTTATTAGATAGTGTTATTATAAGTGTAACTGTACTGTGTAAGGTATATTTATTAGATAGTGTTATTATAAGTGTAACTGTACTGTGTAAGGTATATTTATTAGATAGCGTTATTATAAGTGTAACTGTACTGTGTAATGTATATTTATTAGATAGTGTTATTATAAGTGTAACTGTACTGTGTAATGTATATTTATTAGACAGTGTTATTATAAGTGTAACTGTACTATGTAAGGTATATGTATTAGATAGTGTTATTTTAAGTGTAACTGTACTGTGTAATGTATATTTATTAGATAGTGTTATTATAAGTGTAACTGTACTGTGTAATGTATATTTATTAGATAGTGTTATTATAAGTGTAACTGTACTATGTAAGGTATATTTATTAGATAGTGTTATAAGTGTAACTGTATTGTGTAATGTATATTTATTAGATAGTGTTATTATAAGTGTAACTGTACTGTGTAATGTATATTTATTAGATAGTGTTATTATAAGTAACTGTACTGTGTAATGTATAATTATTAGATAGTGTTATTATATGTGTAACTGTACTGTGTAATGTATATTTATTAGATAGTGTTATCATAAGTGTAACTGTACTATGTAAGGCAGTGATTTTTAACCTTTTTTTTGCCGTGGCACACTTTTTTACATTAAAAAATCCTGTGGCACAGCACCACAAATTTTAAAAAAATCACACATTGTAGCCTAATACAGCATATATATATATATATACACATACACACAAACACACACATACTGTATGTATTGTGCTGTTATGCCATGCCTCCTACAAACTACCCCTGCACTGGGAGTAAAAAACAAGCAAAGTTTAAAAAATATGTCACACTGTTGTCAGTCTGCCGTGGCACACCTGAGGATCTCTCACGGCACACTAGTGTGCCACGGCACACTGGTTGAAAAACACTGATGTAAGGTATATGTATTAGATAGTGTTATTATAAGTTGGGGAAGGTTTGAAAGTGTGCGGGAGGTCGTTCCATAATTGTGGAAAAGGGGATCAAGCTGCTTTCTTTTTAAGGTATATTTATTAGACAGTGTTATTATAAGTGTAACTGTACTGTGTAATGTATATTTATTAGATAGTGTTATTATAAGTGTAACTGTACTATGTAAGGTATATTTATTAGATAATGTTATAAGTGTAACTGTATTGTGTAATGTATATTTATTAGATAGTGTTATTATAAGTGTAACTGTACTGTGTAATGTATATTTATTAGATAGTGTTATTATAAGTAACTGTACTGTGTAATGTATAATTATTAGATAGTGTTATTATATGTGTAACTGTACTGTGTAATGTATATTTATTAGATAGTGTTATTATAAGTGTAACTGTACTATGTAAGGTATATGTATTAGATAGTGTTATTATAAGTTGGGGAAGGTTTGAAAGTGTGCGGGAGGTCGTTCCATAATTGTGGAAAAGAGGATCAAGCTGCTTTCTTTTTAAGGTATATTTATTAGACAGTGTTATTATAAGTGTAACTGTACTGTGTAATGTATATTTATTATATAGTGTTATTATAAGTAACTGTAATGTGTAAGGTATATTTATTAGATAGTGTTATTATAAGTGTAACTGTACTGTGTAATGTATATTTATTAGATAATGTTATTATAAGTGTAACTGTACTGTATAATGTATATTTATTAGATAGTGTTATAAGTGTAACTGTATTGTGTAATGTATATTTATTAGATAGTGTTATTATAAGTGTAACTGTACTGTGTAATGTATATTTATTAGATAGTGTTATTATAAGTAACTGTACCGTGTAATGTATAATTATTAGATAGTGTTATTATAAGTGTAAATGTACTGTGTAGGGTATATTTATTAGACAGTGTTATTATAAGTGTAACTGTACTGTGTAATGTATATTTATTAGATAGCGTTATTATAAGTGTAACTGTACTGTGTAAGGTATATTTATTAGACAGTGTTATTATAAGTGTAACTGTACTATGTAAGGTATATTTATTAGATAGCGTTATTATAAGTGTAACTGTACTGTGTAAGGTATATTTATTAGACAGTGTTATAATGTATATTTATTAGACAGTGTTATTGTAAGTGTAACTGTACTGTGTAATGTATATTTATTAGAAAGTGTTATTATAAGTGTAACTGTACTGTGTAAAGTATATTTATTAGATAGTGTTATTATAAGTAACTGTACTGTGTAAGGTATATTTATTAGATAGTGTTATTATAAGTGTAACTGTACTGTGTAATGTATATTTATTAGATAGTGTTATTATAAGTGTAACTGTACTGTGTAATGTATATGTATTAGATAGTGTTATTATGTGTGTAACTGTACTGTGTAAGGTATATATATTAGATGGTGTTATTATAAGTGTAACTGTACTGTGTAAGGTATATTTATTAGATGTGTTATTATGAGTGTAACTGTACTGTATAAGGTATATTTATTAGATAGTGTCATTATAAGTGTAACTGTACTGTGTAAGGTATTTTTATTAGATGGTGTTATTATAAGTGTAACTGTACTGTGTAAGGTATATTTATTAGATGGTGTTATTTTAAGTGTAACTGTACTGTGTAAGGTATATTTATTAGATGTGTTATTATGAGTGTAACTGTACTGTGTAAGGTATATTTATTAGATAGTGTTATTATGAGTAACTGTATTGTGTAATGTATATTTATTTGTGTTTTTATACGTGTAACTGTACTGTGTAATGTATATGTATTAGATAGTGTTATTATAAGTATAACTTTACTGTGTAAGGTATATTTATTAGATAGTGTTATTATAAGTAACTGTATTGTGTAATGTATATTTATTAGTATTAGTATTTTTTTTTTTTTTTTTAAGTTTTGAAATCTTTATTAACACAACATTTATATAACAGACTTGTCTCTTGTTACAATGTGAGCCCACCACTGTTCACACAGCAGTAAAGATTTACATGTTATTGCCTTTTTTCCAATATAATTTTCCAACGGCTAGATTTAGAGTTTTGTCGGTAACGACCCGCGTATCTAACGCTGGCTTTTTTCTGGCCACACCTTTAAAATAACTCTGGTATTGAAAGTCCACAGAATGGCTGCGTTAGGCTCCAAAAAAGGAGCGTACAGCATATTTAACGCAACTTCAACTCTCGATACCAGAGTTGCTTACGGACGCGGCCAGCCTCACAAACGTGCTTGTGCACGATTCCCCCATAGGAAACAATGGGGCTGTTTGAGCTGGAAAAAAACCACCTGCAAAAAAGCCGCGTTCAGCTCCTAACGCAGCCCCATTGTTTCCTATGGGGAAACACTTCCTACGTCTGCACCTAAAACTCTAACATGTACCCCGAGTCTAAACACCCCTAACCTTACACTTATTAACCCCTATTCTGCCGCCCCCGCTATCGCTGACCCCTGTATATTATTTTTAACCCCTAATTTGCCGCTCCGTAAACCGCCGCTACTTACATTATCCCTATGTACCCCTAATCTGCTGCCCCTAACACCGCCGACCCCTATATTATATTTATTAACCCCTAATCTGCCGCCCACAACGTCGCCTCCACCTGCCTACACTTATTAACCCCTAATCTGCCGAGCGGACCGCACCGCTATTATTATAAAGTTATTAACCCCTAATCCGCCTCACTAACCCTATAATAAATAGTATTAACCCCTAATCTGCCCTCCCTAACATCGCCGACACCTAACTTCAATTATTAACCCCTAATCTGCCGACTGGAGCTCACCGCTATTCTAATAAATGTATTAACCCCTAAAGCTAAGTCTAACCCTAACACTAACACCCCCCTAAATTAAATATAATTTTAATCTAACGAAATTAATTAACTCTTATTAAATAAATTATTCCTATTTAAAGCTAAATACTTCCCTGTAAAATAAATCCTAATATAGCTACAATATAAATTATAATTATATTATAGCTATTTTAGGATTAATATTTATTTTACAGGTAAATTTGTATTTATTTTAAATACAATTCCATACTGATCCAATCATCCAATCGGATTGAACTTGATTCTGATTGGCTGATTCCATCAGCCAATCAGAATATTCCTACCTTAATTCTGATTGGCTGATAGAATCCTATCAGCCAATCGGAATTCGAGGGACGCCATCTTGGATGACGTCATTTAAAGGAACCGTCATTCGTCGTTCAGTCGTCGGCCAGGATGGATGTTCCACGCCGGAGGTCTTCAGGATGCTGCCGCTCCGCTCCGGATGGATGACGATAGAAGATGCCTCTTGGATGAAGACTTCAATCGGATGGAAGACCTCTTCTGCCTACGCTTGGATGAAGACTTCTACCGGATGGAGGACCTCTTCTTGCTCCGCTTGGATGAAGAATTTGGCTCGGCTGGGTGAAGACGACTCAAGGTAGGGAGATCTTCAGGGGCTTAGTGTTAGGTTTATTTAAGGGGGGTTTGGGTTAGATTAGGGGTATGTGGGTGGTGGGTTGTAATGTTGGGGGGGGTATTGTATGTTTTTTTTTACAGGCAAAAGAGCTGAACTTCTTGGGGCATGCCCCGCAAAGGGCCCTGTTCAGGGCTGGTAAGGTAAAAGAGTTTTGAACTTTAGTAATTTAGAATAGGGTAGGGCATTTTTTTATTTTGGGGGGCTTTGTTATTTTATTAGGGGGCTTAGAGTAGGTGTAATTAGTTTAAAATTGTTGTAATATATTTCTAATGTTTGTAAATATTTTTTTATTTTTTGTAACTTAGTTCTTTTTTATTTTTTGTACTTTAGTTAGTTTATTTCATTGTATTTATTTGTAGGAATTGTATTTAATTTGTTTATTGATAGTGTAGTGTTAGGTTTAATTGTAGATAATTATAGGTATTTTATTTAATTTATTTATTGATAGTGTAATGTTAGGTTTAATTGTAACTTAGGTTAGGATTTAATTTACAGGTAAATTTGTAATTATTTTAACTATTTTAGCTATTAAATAGTTCTTAACTATTTAATAGCTATTGTACCTGGTTAAAATAAATACAAAGTTACCTGTAAAATAAATATTAATCCTAAAATAGCTATAATATAAATATAATTTATATTGTAGCTATATTAGGGTTTATTTTACAGGTAAGTATTTAGCTTTAATTAGGATTAATTTATTTAATAAGAGTTAATTAATTTTGTTAGATTAAAATTATATTTAATTTAGGGGGGTGTTAGTGTTAGGGTTAGACTTAGCTTTAGGGGTTAATACATTTATTAGAATAGCGGTGAGCTCCAGTCGGCAGATTAGGGGTTAATAATTGAAGTTAGGTGTCGGCGATGTTAGGGAGGGCAGATTAGGGGTTAATACTATTTATTATAGGGTTAGTGAGGCGGATTAGGGGTTAATAACTTTATTATAGTAGCGGTGCGGTCCGCTCGGCAGATTAGGGGTTAATAAGTGTAGGCAGGTGGAGGCGACGTTGAGGGGGGCAGATTAGGGGTTAATAAATATAATATAGGGGTCGGCGGTGTTAGGGGCAGCAGATTAGGGGTACATAAGGATAACGTAGGTGGCGGTCAGCAGATTAGGGGTTAATTATTGTAGGTAGCTGGCGGCGATGTTGTGGGGGGCAGGTTAGGGGTTAATAAATATAATATAGGGGTCGGCGGTGTTAGGGGCAGCAGATTAGGGGTACATAAGTATAACGTAGGTGGCGGTCGGCAGATTAGGGGTTAAAAAAATTTAATCGAGTGTCAGCGATGTGGGGGGGCCTTGGTTTAGGGGTACATAGGTAGTTTATGGGTGTTAGTGTACTTTAGAGCACAGTAGTTAAGAGCTTTATAAACCGGCGTTAGCCCAGAAAGCTCTTAACTACTGACTTTTTTCTGAGGCTGGAGTTTTGTCGTTAGATTTCTAACGCTCACTTCAGCCACGACTCTAAATACCGGAGTTAGAAAGATCCCATTGAAAAGATAGGATACGCAAATGACGTAAGGGGATCTGCGGTATGGAAAAGTCGCGGCTGAAAAGTGAGCGTTAGACCCTTTTTTGAATGACTCCAAATACCGGCGGTAGCCTAAAACCAGCGTTAGGAGCCTCTAACGCTGGTTTTCACGGCTACCGCCAAAGTCCAAATCTAGGCCCTAGTCTTTTACAAAGCATTGTTAATTTCAACAGAAATAAATTTTACTTATGCTACTGGTGTTATAGCGCACACCAGGGGATGTAAGTAACTGATTAAAAAATCATCAGAGGGAAAGAAGAGAAAGAGAGAGAGAAAAAAAAAAAAAGGGAGTGGGAGGGAGGAAGGAAAAGTAAGGGAGGGGTAGGTGGAATGGGACGAGTTTCAGTAGTAGACTACATACGTTATGCCTATGTGTTCAAGTATTCATGGGTTTCCACAACTCCAGCATGTACTCATGTATTTTGATTCTGTCATCTCTCCAGTACCTATAGCGTTCCAGCTGTAGGTTCCTATTTACCCAGATTGTCCAATCTGAGATAGAGGGTATATTTGTTGTTTTCCAATTTTTAGGGATTAGGGATTTGGCGCTATTGAGCAATATATACAAGAGTTGCCTCTTGGGTTTGTCAACAATCTTGGGGAGGTTATGAAATAGTAATAGGTTAGGGCTCCTGTTTAGTTTGATCTGTAAATTATTATCTATCTTGTCTAGAATATTCCTCCAGTAAGCCTCGATCAGCGGACAATTCCACCATATGTGTGAGAGAGTCCCCTGTTCCCCACACCCTCTCCAGCACTTCCCATCAGTTTGTTTATAGATCTTTTGTAATCTGCCGGGAGTAAGGTACCACCGAGACAGATACTTGTAATTTGATTCAATTGTTTTAGCGGATACAGAAGCCTTTGTGTGATTAATTAAAAAAAATTTCCATTCACTGTCCGTGGGGCATGAGCACAGCTCTTTGCCCCACTGGGCAGCAAAGGACGGCAGAGGCGTCCTCTCGTGTGACAATAGTGTTCGGTACATTATGGTGATCAAATGTCCCGGATTTTCTGGGAGTAAACTGAGTTTCTCTAGTATCGTTAATTGCCTGGTTAGGAGTTCTGCCTGTTTGTACGACCCCATGAAATGTCGGAGTTGCATATAGAAGTACCAGGAGACATCAAGACCTGAGTCTGCTAATTCCTCCCAACCTTTAAGCTTGTTATCTGCAATTAGTCTGTGGAATATAGTCCGTTCTAGTTGCATTCTATTCGATAGGGGCCTCTGTGCACTCGTAAAGGGAAAGTCCGGGTTTTGTGTATATGTGGTTAGTGGAGAGGGGTTTGTGGAAATGTGAGGAAATTCCGACAAAATGTTATCCCATTGTGTAAAAACAGAATTTATGCTTACCTGATAAATTACTTTCTCCAACGGTGTGTCCGGTCCACGGCGTCATCCTTACTTGTGGGATATTCTCTTCCCCAACAGGAAATGGCAAAGAGCCCAGCAAAGCTGGTCACATGATCCCTCCTAGGCTCCGCCTTCCCCAGTCATTCGACCGACGTAAAGGAGGAATATGCATAGGAGAAATCATATGAAACCGTGGTGACTGTAGTTAGAGAAAATAATTCATCAGACCTGATTAAAAAAACCAGGGCGGGCCGTGGACCGGACACACCGTTGGAGAAAGTAATTTATCAGGTAAGCATAAATTCTGTTTTCTCCAACATAGGTGTGTCCGGTCCACGGCGTCATCCTTACTTGTGGGAACCAATACCAAAGCTTTAGGACACGGATGATGGGAGGGAGCAAATCAGGTCACCTAGATGGAAGGCACCACGGTTTGCAAAACCTTTCTCCCAAAAATAGCCTCCGAAGAAGCAAAAGTATCAAATTTGTAAAATTTGGTAAAAGTGTGCAGTGAAGACCAAGTCGCTGCCTTACATATCTGATCAACAGAAGCCTCGTTCTTGAAGGCCCATGTGGAAGCCACAGCCCTAGTGGAGTGAGCTGTGATTCTTTCAGGAGGCTGCCGTCCGGCAGTCTCATAAGCCAATCGGATGATGCTTTTAAGCCAAAAAGAGAGAGAGGTAGAAGTTGCTTTTTGACCTCTCCTTTTACCAGAATAAACAACAAACAAGGAAGATGTTTGTCTGAAATCCTTTGTAGCCTCTAAATAGAATTTTAGAGCACGAACTACATCCAAATTGTGCAACAAACGTTCCTTCTTTGAAACTGGATTCGGACACAAAGAAGGCACAACTATCTCCTGGTTAATATTTTTGTTAGAAACAACTTTCGGAAGAAAACCAGGTTTAGTACGCAAAACCACCTTATCTGCATGGAACACCAGATAAGGAGGAGAACACTGCAGAGCAGATAACTCTGAAACTCTTCTAGCAGAAGAAATTGCAACCAAAAACAAAACTTTCCAAGATAATAACTTAATATCTACGGAATGTAAGGGTTCAAACGGAACCCCTTGAAGAACTGAAAAAACTAAATTGAGACTCCAAGGAGGAGTCAAAGGTTTGTAAACAGGCTTGATTCTAACCAGAGCCTGAACAAAAGCTTGAACATCTGGCACAGCCGCCAGCTTTTTGTGAAGTAAAACAGATAAAGCAGAAATCTGTCCCTTCAAAGAACTTGCAGATAATCCTTTCTCCAAACCCTCTTGTAGAAAGGATAGAATCTTAGGAATTTTTATCTTGTTCCATGGGAATCCTCTAGATTCGCACCAACAGATATATTTTTTCCATATTTTATGGTAAATTTTTCTAGTTACAGGCTTTCTAGCCTGAATAAGAGTATCAATGACAGAATCTGAGAACCCACGCTTTGATAAAATCAAGCGTTCAATCTCCAAGCAGTCAGTTGGAGTGAGGCCAGATTCGGATGTTCGAACGGACCTTGAACAAGAAGGTCCCGTCTCAAAGGTAGCTTCCATGGTGGAGCCGATGACATATTCACCAGGTCTGCATACCAAGTTCTGCGTGGCCACGCAGGAGCTATCAAGATCACCGAAGCCCTCTCCTGATTAATCCTGGCTACCAGCCTGGGAATGAGAGGAAACGGTGGGAATACATAAGCTAGGTTGAAGGTCCAGGGCGCTACTAGTGCATCTACTAGAGTCGCCTTGGGATCCCTGGATCTGGACCCGTAGCAAGGAACCTTGAAGTTCTGACGAGACGCCATCAGATCCATGTCTGGAATGCCCCATAATTGAGTTATTTGGGCAAAGATTTCCAGATGGAGTTCCCACTCCCCCGGATGAAATGTCTGACGACTCAGAAAATCCGCTTCCCAATTTTCCACTCCTGGGATGTGGATTGCAGACAAGTGGCAGGAGTGAATCTCCGCCCATTGAATTACTTTGGTCACTTCTTCCATCGCCAGGGAACTCCTTGTTCCCCCCTGATGGTTGATATATGCAACAGTCGTCATGTTGTCTGATTGAAACCTTATGAATTTGGCCTTTGCTAGTTGAGGCCAAGCCTTGAGAGCATTGAATATCGCTCTCAGTTCCAGAATGTTTATCGGGAGAAGAGATTCTTCCCGAGACCATAGACCCTGAGCTTTCAGGGGTTCCCAGACCGCGCCCCAGCCCACCAGACTGGCGTCGGTCGTGACAATGACCCACTCTGGTCTGCGGAAACTCATCCCTCTGAGCATGCACAGTTGTAATGGTCTTAGATGAATTCGCGCAAAAGGAACTATGTCCATTGCCGCAACCATCAAACCTATTACTTCCATGCACTGCGCTATGGAAGGAAGAAGAACAGAATGAAGTACTTGACAAGAGCTTAGAAGTTTTGATTTTCTGGCCTCTGTCAGAAAAATCTTCATTTCTAAGGAGTCTATTATTGTTCCCAAGAAGGGAACTCTTGTTGACGGGAATAGAGAACTTTTTTCTACGTTCACTTTCCACCCGTGAGATCTGAGAAAGGCTAGGACAATGTCCGTATGAGCCTTTGCTTGTGGCAGAGACGACGCTTGAATCAGTATGTCGTCCAAGTAAGGTACTACTGCAATGCCCCTTGGCCTTAGCACCACTAGAAGGGACCCTAGTACCTTTGTGAAAATTCTTGGAGCAGTGGCTAATCCGAATGGAAGTGCCACAAACTGGTAATGCTTGTCCAGAAAGGCGAACCTTAGGAACCGATGATGTTCCTTGTGGATAGGAATATGTAGATACGCATCCTTTAAATCCACCGTGGTCATGAATTGACCTTCCTGGATGGTAGGAAGAATTGTCCGAATGGTTTCCATTTTGAACGATGGAACCCTGAGAAATTTGTTTATGATCTTGAGATCCAAAATTGGCCTGAATGTTCCCTCTTTTTTGGGAACTATGAACAGGTTGGAGTAAAACCCCATCCCTTGTTCTCCTAATGGAACAGGATGAATCACTCCCATTTGTAACAGGTCTTCTACACAATGTAAGAATGCCTGTCTTTTTATTTGGTCTGAAGACAATTGAGACCTGTGGAACCTTCCCCTTGGGGGTAGTTCCTTGAATTCCAGGAGATAACCTTGAGAAACTATTTCTAGCGCCCAAGGATCCTGAACATCTCTTGCCCAAGCCTGAGCGAAGAGAGAGAGTCTGCCCCCCACCAGATCCGGTCCCGGATCGGGGGCCAACATCTCATGCTGTCTTAGTAGCGGTAGCAGGCTTCTTGGCCTGCTTACCTTTGTTCCAGCCTTGCATCGGTCTCCAGGCTGGCTTGGTTTGAGAAGAATTACCCTCTTGCTTAGAGGATGTAGAATTTGAGGCTGGTCCGTTTCTGCGAAAGGGACGAAAATTTGTTTTATTTTTAGCCTTAAAAGACCTATCCTGAGGAAGGGCGTGGCCCTTTCCCCCAGTGATGTCTGAAATAATCTCTTTCAAGTCAGGGCCAAACAGCGTTTTCCCCTTGAAAGGGATGTTAAGCAATTTGTTCTTGGAGGACACATCCGCTGACCAAGACTTTAGCCAAAGCGCTCTGCGCGCCACAATAGCAAAACCTGAATTTTTCGCCGCTAATCTAGCTAATTGCAAAGTGGCGTCTAAGGTAAAAGAGTTAGCCAATTTAAGTGCTTGAACTCTGTCCATAACCTCCTCATAAGAAGATTGTTTATTGAGCGACTTTTCTAGTTCTTCGAACCAGAAACACGCTGCTGTAGTGACAGGAACAATGCATGAAATTGGTTGTAGAAGGTAACCTTGCTGAACAAACATCTTTTTAAGCAAACCCTCTAATTTTTTATCCATAGGATCTTTGAAAGCACAACTATCTTCTATAGGGATAGTGGTGCGTTTGTTCAGAGTAGAAACCGCCCCCTCGACCTTGGGGACTGTCTGCCATAAGTCCTTCCTGGGGTCGACCATAGGAAATAATTTCTTAAATATAGGGGGAGGGACAAAAGGTATGCCGGGCCTTTCCCATTCTTTATTTACAATGTCCGCCACCCGCTTGGGTATAGGAAAAGCTTCGGGGGGCACCGGGACCTCTAGGAACTTGTCCATCTTACATAATTTCTCTGGAATGACCAAATTGTCACAATCATCCAGAGTAGATAACACCTCCTTAAGCAGAGCGCGGAGATGTTCCAATTTAAATTTGAATGTAATAACGTCAGGTTCAGCTTGTTGAGAAATTTTTCCTGAATCTGAAATTTCTCCCTCAGACAAAACCTCCCTGGCCCCTACAGACTGGTGTAAGGGCATGTCAGAACCATTATCATCAGCGTCCTCATGCTCTTCAGTATCTAAAACAGAGCAGTCGCGCTTTCGCTGATAAGTGGGCATTTTGGCTAAAATGTTTTTAATAGAATTATCCATTACAGCCGTTAATTGTTGCATAGTAAGGAGGATTGGTGCACTAGATGAACTAGGGACCTCCTGAGTGGGCAAGACTGGTGTAGACATAGAAGGAGATGATGCAGTACCATGCTTACTCCCCTCACTTAAGGAATCATTTTGGGCAACATTATTATCAGTGGCATCATTGTCCCTACTTTGTTTGTCACATTCATCACATATATTTAAATGGAGAGGAACCTTGGCTTCCGAACATACAGAACATCGTCTATCTGATGGTTCAGACATGTTAATAGGCATAAACTTGATAACAAAGCACAAAAAACGTTTTAAAATAAAACCGTTACTGTCACTTTAAATTTTAAACTGAACACACTTTATTACTGAATATGTGAAAAAGTATGAAGGAATTGTTCAAAATTCACCAAAATTTCACCACAGTGTCTTAAAGCCTTAAAAGTATTGCACACCAAATTTGAAAGCTTTAACTCTTAAAACAACGGAACCGGAGCCGTTTTTACATTTAACCCCTATACAGTCCCTGGTATCTGCTTTGCTGAGACCCAACCAAGCCCAGAGGGGAATACGATACCAAATGACGCCTTCAATAAGCTTTTTCAGTGGATCTGAGCTCCTCACACATGCATCTGCATGCCTTGCTTGTCAAAAACAACTGCGCATTAGTGGCGCGAAAATGAGGCTCTGCCTATGACTAGAAAAGGCCCCCAGTGAAAAAGGTGTCCAATACAGTGCCTGCCGTTTTTTTAACACAATTCCCAAGATTAAAATAACTCTTCAAAGTTATAAACCATTAAATATGCTTATAAAGTAATCGTTTTAGCCCAGAAAAATGTCTACCAGTCTTTAAAGCCCTTGTGAAGCCCTTTATTCTTATATTTAAAACTAAGAAAATGGCTTACCGGATCCCATAGGGAAAATGACAGCTTCCAGCATTACCAAGTCTTGTTGGAAATGTGTCATATCTCAAGCAGCAAAGTCTGCCCACTGTTTCCCCCAACTGAAGTTACTTCATCTCAACAGTCCTGTGTGGAAACAGCCATCGATTTTAGTAACGGTTGCTAAAATCATCTTCCTCATACAAACAGAAATCTTCATCTCCTTTCTGTTTCAGAGTAAATAGTACATACCAGCACTATTTTAAAATAACAAACTCTTGATTGAAGAATAAAACTACATTTAAACACCAAAAAACTCTAAGCCATCTCCGTGGAGATGTTGCCTGTGCAACGGCAAAGAGAATGACTGGGGAAGGCGGAGCCTAGGAGGGATCATGTGACCAGCTTTGCTGGGCTCTTTGCCATTTCCTGTTGGGGAAGAGAATATCCCACAAGTAAGGATGACGCCGTGGACCGGACACACCTATGTTGGAGAAAAACTCTTTTATAAATATGTAGGATTGGATTGCCTTAGGCCTGGCCTTGGGAGAGATCCACCCCAGAGAACCTACATTGTCAACACCTATTATCTCCCTTCCTATCTGTACCCAAGTTTTCTGCTCATGGTTAATACTCCATTCTATTTGGTGTTGTAGGGCTATTGCTCTTCTATATTGTAATAGGTTGGGGATCGCTAGCCCTCCCCTTTCCTTCGTCTGATATAGTGTACTTCTTGCTACCCTTGGTCTTCCACCCCCCCATATATATTCCTCTAGTGTGTTCTGTAACTTTTGCAAGTAAGTCTTTTGGATGGGAATCGGGAGTGTCTGCATGTAATACAGGATTTGTGGAAGCACGTTCATTTTGATTACGCCGATTCGCCCTAACCAGGATATTTTTTTGCTTTTCCATGAGGACAGGTCACATGTGATTGAATGTAGTAGTTCAATATAATTGGCCTCAAACAGTGATTCAGGTAATGCTGTTATGTTAATTCCCAGGTATTTAAGTGTTCGGGTTTGTAACCTTAATGGGCATTTGTCTATAAGATGACACAGTTCTGCCTGTGTAAGATTTATATTTAAGATTTCCGACTTACTTTGGTTTAATTGAAAGTTGGACACCCTACTATATTCTTCAAATTCCCTTAGGGTTTCTGGGAGGGACAGGAGCGGATTGGACAATGATAATAGAACATCATCGGCATATAATGACAGTTTATGATCCTTTTGACCTATCTTTATCCCTGATATTTTTTGGTTTTCCCTAATTTTCTGCGCCAATACTTCAATTGTCAAGGCGAAAAGTAGAGGGGACAACGGGCAACCCTGTCGGGTGCCGTTACTGATGTGGAAGGGTTCAGACAATATGTTATTTATTTTAATTTGTGCCGTGGGTACTGTGTAAAGTGAGAGAACTTTTCTCATAAAATGGGGCCCGAAGTTCATCTTCGACAGGGTGGCCCTAAGAAAAGGCCAACTCACCCTGTCGAAGGCCTTTTCAGCATCTGTTGATACCAAAATGGATGATATGTTTTTGCATTGGGAGTAATTCACCAGAAGGCATGCTTTTATGGTGTTGTCCCTAGCCTCTCGGCCCGGGACAAAACCGATTTGATCTGGTGACACCAAGTTTGGTAAAAAATCTGTTCAACCTAGTGGAGAGTACTTTAGCAAATAGTTTTAGATCCACATTCAGTAGCGAGATAGGTCTAAAGTTTTCAGGGCAATTCGCTGGCTTCCCCGGTTTTGGGATTGTGGTGATGTGAGCTAATAACATGGTTGGTGGGAATTCTTGTGTCGTCCCTATTTCATTGAATAAGGTCATCAGTTGTGGTGCAAGGATGTGTTTGTACAGTTTATAATACTTGGCACTAAACCCATCAGGGCCAGGGCTCTTGCCCGCAGGTAAATCGTCTATGGCTCTAGCCACTTCTTCAGTGGTAATGGGTGACTCTAAGTCCCCTGCTTCCTCGCATGTGAGGGAGGGTAACGTGACCGAGCTAAGATACTTGTCAATTTCTAGTGTGCAAACATCGCTGTCCCCACCCTCCCGAACCTCTCCCACATTCTGTATATTATATAATTTGTGGTAATATGTTTTTAGGACATCATCTATTGCGGGGCTATTTGTGCAGGGCTTCCCTTTTCTATCTAGGATAGTGTGTATATGTGTTTTTAGCTGCCCTCTCTTCAGTGCTCTTGCTAAAAGTTTGCCAGGTTTATCCCCGAATTCATAAATTTTTTGTTGAAGCTTTAGTGCAGTCTTTTGGTGTTCTATAGAGTGTAAGTTTTGCAACTCCTCCCTAGCTTGAAGTAGGTCTGTTTTAAGGGAGCTGTTAGTCGGGAGTTTTTTATGGTGCTTTTCTAAGTCTTGTATTTTATTCAGAAGAGAGGTATATTTTATTCTGGCTTGCTTAGCCAGCTGAGATTTCTGTTTCATGAGTTCACCTCTGAGAACGCACTTATGTGCTTCCCAAATAGTGTTAGTTTGCAGGTCAGGTGTTGAGTTGTACTGGAAGTATTCTCGCAGTGTGTTTTCTATTTGTGTTTTAATAACCTGGTTATTGAGCATAAAATCGTCAAATCTCCATATATATGGCTGTGTGGGTATCGTGGGCCAGTTCAATTTGCAGATTACCGGTGCGTGGTCTGACCATGTCATTGGGAGTATCTGTGCATCTGTGACTAGTGCCAGCGTGGATTGGTCTGTAAATATGTAGTCTATTCTTGTAAAGAGGCTGTGGGGGTGGGAAAAGAAAGTGTAATCTCGTTTCATAGGATGCAAAACTCGCCACACATTGTGTACTGCCAGTCCATCCAACCGATTGTTACATTGTTTAACCACTCTCTTAGAGATAGAGACTGTAGCTCTCGATGTGTCTAATTGGGGATCCAATGGTATGTTGAAATCTCCCGCTATTATTAGTGCTCCTTTACTTAGCTCCAAAATCTTATTTGTAAGGGCCTTCAGAAATTTGTTTTGATGTTGGTTTGGTGAGTACACGTTAACCAAAGTCACCATTCTGTTATATAGTTTGCCTATTAGGATTAAAAATCTTCCCTCCGGGTCTTTTTCCTCATGAATAGTAATCCATGGGGAAGAGTGTTTAATCATTATCCCTACCCCATTCTTTTTTTGGTTACCTGAGGCAAAAAAGGTGGTAGGGAATTTAGGACAATGCCATCTCGGCTCCCTGCCCCGCTTAAAGTGGGTCTCCTGCAAGAATAGTATATCACATTTCAGTCTTTGAGCATCTCTCATTAGGTGTGACCTTTTTTCTGGGATGTTCAGTCCCTTTGTGTTAAGTGTCATAATTGACAGGTTATGTGTCACGTGTGGAGGCATACTGATGAGGAGGGTTAGGGAGGGCAGGAGGGGGAAGAAAAAAAAAAAAAGGGGGAGGGGGAAGAGTAGAGGAAAGTTTAGATTAAAAGATATACGAGGACCAAGAGTTAATATAAAGATTAAATACACCCCGTAGAGTTCTTATTTATAGTTTAGTTCAGATAATTCTTATTATCTCTGGGTGTCCTCTAGAATGTAAAAAATAAGGGATGATAGAAGAATAGAAATACCCTAAAGCGGGTAGGTTTACCTGACAGGTTAGCTAAGGGCAAACAAAAGTGTCAGGTAATAGTATATTTAGGGTCAAAGATGCCCAGTTGCTTCTGGGCTCAGATGAACAATTCTAATTGCTGTTCCAATTTGTGGCATTAATATCTAAATACAAGCATAAGTTTAAATTCAACATATTATAATAATCCAACAATACACAAGTTTCATTAACTTTATAACGCAACATCAACATTAACTCTCACCAAAGAATAATTATTAATCCCACCGCACCTTAAACCATTGGAGTGCAAAGACCATGTTTATAAGTGTTAGGCACAATACTATATTTTCCCTCCTAATTCTTTTCTAACTAAGTTCAGCCATAACAGTGTACCAAACCCTTCATCGAAGGTCAAATGTATTTCTCTCAGTGGGCCTTTACACTACATGAATCTCCAGCTCACCAATTTACCAGATGAGCCGCTTTTCATACTTCATTATTCCTTAGTGTTTCAGGCCTATCAAAGGAACTATATCTTTACATTCAAGTTGTGGTCATTATTGCCTCTTCATGCTAGATCGAGTGTGAGTTTATCTGGGGTTGTGTAGGTCCTAATACTATGTGTAGGAATTAGACAGCTCGTTATGTACTATAGTTTTGATTGTTTCACTAAAATTCTGCTTCTATAGACAGTTGACCTGCCCCCTATACACATGTTAATAAAGAGTCAGAGAACACATCTATATTTAAACTATTGAGACCTTTAAGCCCTCTGGTGTGTAACAGCTCAAACACCAGGGTACTGTCAATTAAAGTTCCATTTCACTCTACATTACAATATATGCATAGTTACTGTCTCCTGGGTCTCATTCGTCTTGTGATGTAGATTCCTGTTCTGGCGGTGGAATGTCCAGATCCAGGACCTTGCAGAAATCTGGGAGGTCAGCAGATGTTCTATATGTAGCTTGTTTTCCATCCCTGGTGGCAATAATGCTCACCGGGAATCCCCATTTATATGGAACGCCATGTTTTTGGAGGACACTAGTGATGAATTTTAGATCCCTCCGTTTCTGGAGCGTTATTTGGCTCAGGTCCGAGAAGATTTGGATTTGGATACCTGCATGGGTCACAGTCCTCAAGGCCCTCGCCTTTTGTGAGATAAGTTCCTTGTCCTTATAGCTCATAAATTTGACTATAATGTCTTGTGGCGGCGCTTTAGGGGAAGGTTTTGGACGCAGCGCCCTGTGCGCAATTTCCATGGGCACTTCTGGAGCGCTTGGCGTTCCCTTTATAGTCCGAAATAGATCCTGAAGGTATCCTTCTATGGCGTTATTGCTTACTGTTTCAGGCACTCCTCTGATCCTCATATTATTGCGCCTTCCTCTGTTGTCCAGGTCCTCAATTCTGGACAACAGGAATTGTATATCTCCTTCATGGCTTTGTATATGTTGTGAGTTTACATCCACCTTCTGCAATGTCTCATGTTTGGTTTTGAGAGTTTGCACTTGCTGGTTAACGCTGTTCAGGTTTTTTTTTTTAAATCTCCAAACAATGATCTAATTTCTGTCAGTACTATATTGATGTCAGCTTTAGAAAAAATAGTGTTCAAGTCCTCCCTTGTAAGGGGCTCCTGTGGTAATGTGTCTATTATGGGCCTCTCACTAGGTGCACTAGGTGCTGAGGGTGCTGGTCTTGATATTTCAGTGTCTTCCTTTTCAGCAGTTATTGTCATTTTTAAATAGCTTGTTAAGCTGTTGTTCTTATTTCCTTTGTCAGTTCTATTACCTTTTTTATTTGACATATTGCTTAGTATCCAGTACTCCAATTTGTAGTCTCACTTGTATTCTATGTTAATGAGCTACTGCTGTCACTGTTCTATAGCCAGCTTATAACATATGCACTCAGATGACTGTATTCCAATACCTTTGAGCTGTTCAATGTCTCTCTGATATAACTCTCTTTTCAATCTGCAGTGCTAGTGTGTTAGACTGCTTTCCTTTCTTGCTCTTCCACCAGGTGTCTGAGCTGCTCACTGCCTAAGGCCTGATCTCCAATTTACTCCGTCTGTGACGCAGTTAGTAAATATCTCATTTCCCTGCTAATGACAATGCTTTTGGTGGCACTTTCTGTTTCAGGGATCACAAACTTGTATTACTTTACAGCCGTAATTATTTTTATCAGTCCGGCAAGCCCCTAATTACTCCAGTCACATTACTGTTTGTGAGAGTACTCACCGATCTTATTTCCCTGTTGATGCCAGTGCTTATGGTGGCACTTTCCGTTTTAGGGATCACAAGCTAGTGTTACTTTGCAGCCGTAGTTGTTTTTGTCAATCCGGCAAGCCCCTAATTACTCCACTCACACTACTGTTTGTGAGAGTACTCACCGATTTTGTCTCGCCGTTTGCAGTGTGCTAGATGCGGCCTGGTTTCCTCTCTGCCAATTTTCTAATGCCGGGTCTATGTCGCGGTTACTCCCGCCTCTAACAAGTGCCGCAGCCGTCACCCCCCTGACCTTTGTGTGGTGATGAGCACTCTTTGTTTGTAGCTCCGTGGGGAGACCAGGACATACCTCTTGCTCCTTGTTGTTTGAGATCCGTCTCTAAGGTCTGTCAATGCAGGGCCGGTATGAGCCGCGGCACTAAAATTATCACAGCTCTTCTGTTTCACGAGTCACCTATGCGTTCTGCACCTCCAAGCCACTTACAGAGTCCTTTCTAAAATAAAATATTGGGCATCCTTTATCCCTATTCTTGCTTAATTTGGATGTGGGGCTTAAAAGCCAGGATTTAGGCAGCCATTTCTCTGCACGGCCAGGCTCCGCCCCTCTATTTATTAGTATTTTTATACGTGTAACTGTACTGTGTAATGTATATGTATTAGATAGTGTTATTATAAGTGTAACTGTACTGTGTAATGTATATTTATTAGATAGTGTTGTTATAAGTGTAACTGTATTGTATAATGTATATTTATTAAATAGTGTTATTATAAGTATAACTGTACTGTGTAAGGTATATTTATTAGATAGTGTTATTATAAGTGTAACTGTACTGTGTAAGGTATATTTATTAGATAGTGTTATTATGAGTGTAACTGTACTGTGTAAGGTATATTTATTAGATAGTGTTATTATGAGTGTAACTGTACTGTGTAAGGTATATTTATTAGATAGTGTTATTATAAGTGTAACTGTACTGTGTAAGGTATATTTATTAGATAGTGTTATTATAAGTGTAACTGTACTATGTAAGGTATATGTATTAGATAGTGTTATTATAAGTAACTGTACTGTGTAAGGTATATTTATTAGATAGTGTTATTATAAGTGTAACTGTACTGTGTAATGTATATTTATTAGATAGTGTTATTATAAGTGTAACTGTACTGCGTAATGTATATTTATTAGATAGTGTTACTATAAGTGTAACTGTACTGTGTAATGTATATTTATTAGATAGTGTTATTATAAGTGTAACTGTACTGTGTAATGTATATTTATTAGATAGTGTTATTATAAGTGTAACTGTACTGTGTAATGTATATTTATTATATAGTGTTATTATAAGTGTAACTGTACTGTGTAAGGTATATTTATTAGATAATGTTATTATAAGTGTAACTGTACTGTATAATGTATATTTATTAGACAGTGTTATTGTAAGTGTAACTGTACTGTGTAATGTATATGTATTAGATATTGTTATTATAAGTGTAACTGTACTGTGTAAGGTATATTTATTAGATAGTGTTATTATAAGTGTAACTGTACTGTGTAATGTATATGTATTAGATAGTGTTATTATGTGTGTAACTGTACTGTGTAAGGTATATTTATTAGATGGTGTTATTATAAGTGTAACTGTACTGTGTAAGGTATATTTATTAGATGTGTTATTATGAGTGTAACTGTACTGTATAAGTTATATTTATTAGATAGTGTTATTTTAAGTGTAACTGTACTGTGTAAGGTATATTTATTAGATGTGTTATTATGAGTGTAACTGTACTGTGTAAGGTATATTTATTAGATGGTGTTATTATAAGTGTAACTGTACTGTGTAAGGTATTTTTATTAGATGGTGTTATTATAAGTGTAACTGTACTGTGTAAGGTATATTTATTAGATGGTGTTATTTTAAGTGTAACTGTACTGTGTAAGGTATATTTATTAGATGTGTTATTATGAGTGTAACTGTACTGTGTAAGGTATATTTATTAGATAGTGTTATTATGAGTGTAACTGTACTGTGTAAGGTATATTTATTAGATAGTGTTATTATAAGTGTAACTGTACTGTGTAAGGTATATTTATTAGATAGTGTTATTATAAGTGTAACTGTACTATGTAAGGTATATGTATTAGATAGTGTTATTATAAGTAACTGTACTGTGTAAGGTATATTTATTAGATAGTGTTATTATAAGTGTAACTGTACTGTGTAATGTATATTTATTAGATAGTGTTATTATAAGTGTAACTGTACTGCGTAATGTATATTTATTAGATAGTGTTACTATAAGTGTAACTGTACTGTGTAATGTATATTTATTAGATAGTTTTATTATAAGTGTAACTGTACTGTGTAATGTATATTTATTAGATAGTGTTATTATAAGTGTAACTGTACTGTGTAATGTATATTTATTATATAGTGTTATTATAAGTGTAACTGTACTGTGTAAGGTATATTTATTAGATAATGTTATTATAAGTGTAACTGTACTGTATAATGTATATTTATTAGACAGTGTTATTGTAGGTGTAACTGTACTGTGTAATGTATATTTATTAGATAGTGTTATTATAAGTTTAACTGTACTGTGTAATGTATATTTATTAGATGGTGTTATTATAAGTGTAACTGTACTGTGTAATGTATATGTATTAGATATTGTTATTATAAGTGTAACTGTACTGTGTAAGGTATATTTATTAGATAGTGTTATTATAAGTGTAACTGTACTGTGTAATGTATATGTATTAGATAGTGTTATTATGTGTGTAACTGTACTGTGTAAGGTATATTTATTAGATGGTGTTATTATAAGTGTAACTGTACTGTGTAAGGTATATTTATTAGATGTGTTATTATGAGTGTAACTGTACTGTATAAGGTATATTTATTAGATAGTGTCATTATAAGTGTAACTGTACTGTGTAAGGTATTTTTATTAGATGGTGTTATTATAAGTGTAACTGTACTGTGTAAGGTATATTTATTAGATGGTGTTATTTTAAGTGTAACTGTACTGTGTAAGGTATATTTATTAGATGTGTTATTATGAGTGTAACTGTACTGTGTAAGGTATATTTATTAGATAGTGTTATTATGAGTAACTGTATTGTGTAATGTATATTTATTTGTGTTTTTATACGTGTAACTGTACTGTGTAATGTATATGTATTAGATAGTGTTATTATAAGTATAACTTTACTGTGCAAGGTATATTTATTAGATAGTGTTATTATAAGTAACTGTATTGTGTAATGTATATTTATTAGCGTTTTTATACGTGTAACTGTACTGTGTAATGTATATGTATTAGATAGTGTTATTATAAGTGTAACTGTACTGTGTAATGTATATTTATTAGATAGTGTTATTATAAGTGTAACTGTATTGTGTAATGTATATTTATTAAATAGTGTTATTATAAGTGTAACTGTACTGTGTAAGGTATATTTATTAGATAGTGTTATTATAAGTGTAACTGTACTGTGTAAGGTATATTTATTAGATAGTGTTATTATGAGTGTAACTGTACTGTGTAATGTATATTTATTAGATAGTGTTATTATAAGTGTAACTGTACTATGTAAGGTATATGTAATAGATAGTGTTATTATAAAAAACTGGACTGTGTAAGGTATATTTATTAGATAGTGTTATTATAAGTGTAACTGTACTCTGTAATGTATATTTATTAGATAGTGTTATTATAAGTAACTGTACTGTGTAATGTATATTTATTAGATAGTGTTATTATAAGTGTAACTGTATTATGTAAGGTATATGTATTAGATAGTGTTATTATAAGTAACTGTACTGTGTAAGGTATATTTATTAGATAGTGTTATTATAAGTGTAACTGTACTGTGTAATGTATATTTATTAGATAGTGTTATTATAAGTGTAACTGTACTGTGTAATGTATATTTATTAAATAGTGTTATTATAAGTGTAACTGTACTGTGTAATGTATATTTATTAGATAGTGTTATTATAAGTATAACTGTACTGTGTAATGTATATTTATTAGATGGTGTTATTATGAGTGTAACTGTACTGTGTAAGGTATATTTATTATATAATGTTATTATAAGTGTAACTGTACTATGTAAGGTATATTTATTAGATAGTGTTATTATAAGTGTAACTGTACTGTGCAAGGTATATTTATTAGATAGTGTTATTATAAGTGTAACTGTACTGTGTAATGTATATTTATTAGATAGTGTTATTATAAGTGTAACTGTACTGTGTAATGTATATTTATTAAATAGTGTTATTATAAGTGTAACTGTACTGTGTAATGTATATTTATTAAATAGTGTTATTATAAGTGTAACTGTACTGTGTAATGTATATTTATTATATAGTGTTATTATAAGTGTAACTGTACTGTGTAATGTATATTTATTAGATAGTGTTACTATAAGTGTAACTGTACTGTGTAATGTATATTTATTAGATAGTGTTATTATAAGTGTAACTGTACTGTGTAATGTATATATTTTAGATAGTGTTATTATAAGTGTAACTGTACTGTGTAATGTATATTTATTATATAGTGTTATTATAAGTGTAACTGTACTGTGTAAGGTATATTTATTAGATAATGTTATTATAAGTGTAACTGTACTGTATAATGTATATTTATTAGACAGTGTTATTGTAAGTGTAACTGTACTGTGTAATGTATATTTATTAGATAGTGTTATTATAAGTGTAACTGTACTGTGTAATGTATATGTATTAGATAGTGTTATTATGTGTGTAACTGTACTGTGTAAGGTATATTTATTAGATGGTGTTAGTATAAGTGTAACTGTACTGTGTAAGGTATATTTATTATATAATGTTATTATAAGTGTAACTGTACTATGTAAGGTATATTTATTAGATAGTGTTATTATAAGTGTAACTGTACTGTGTAATGTATATGTATTAGATAGTGTTATTATGTGTGAAACTGTACTGTGTAAGGTATATTTATTAGATGGTGTTATTATAAGTGTAACTGTACTGTGTAAGGTATATTTATTACATGTGTTATTATGAGTGTAACTGTACTGTATAAGGTATATTTATTAGATAGTGTCATTATAAGTGTAACTGTACTGTGTAAGGTATTTTTATTAGATGGTGTTATTATAAGTGTAACTGTACTGTGTAAGGTATATTTATTAGATGGTGTTATTTTAAGTGTAACTGTACTGTGTAAGGTATATTTATTAGATGTGTTATTATGAGTGTAACTGTACTGTGTAAGGTATATTTATTAGATAGTGTTATTATGAGTAACTGTATTGTGTAATGTATATTTATTTGTGTTTTTATACGTGTAACTGTACTGTGTAATGTATATGTATTAGATAGTGTTATTATAAGTATAACTTTACTGTGTAAGGTATATTTATTAGATAGTGTTATTATAAGTAACTGTATTGTGTAATGTATATTTATTAGTGTTTTTATACGTGTAACTGTACTGTGTAATGTATATGTATTAGATAGTGTTATTATAAGTGTAACTGTACTGTGTAATGTATATTTATTAGATAGTGTTATTATAAGTGTAACTGTATTGTGTAATGTATATTTATTAAATAGTGTTATTATAAGTGTAACTGTACTGTGTAAGGTATATTTATTAGATAGTGTTATTATAAGTGTAACTGTACTGTGTAAGGTATATTTATTAGATAGTGTTATTATGAGTGTAACTGTACTGTGTAAGATATATTTATTGGATATTGTTATTATGAGTGTAACTGTACTGTGTAAGGTATATTTATTACATAGTGTTATTATAAGTGTAACTGTACTGTGTAAGGTATATTTATTACATAGTGTTATTATAAGTGTAACTGTACTGTGTAATGTATATTTATTAGATAGTGTTATTATAAGTGTAACTGTACTGTGTAATGTATATTTATTAGATAGTGTTATTATAAGTGTAAATGTACTGTGTAATGTATATTTATTAAATAGTGTTATTATAAGTGTAACTGTACTGTGTAATGTACATTTATTAAATAGTGTTATTATAAGTGTAACTGTACTGTGTAATGTATATTTATTAGATAGTATTATTATAAGTGTAACTGTACTGTGTAAGGTATATGTATTAGATAGTGTTATTATAAGTGTAACTTTACTGTGTAATGTATATTTATTAGATAGTGTTATTATAAGTATAACTGTACTGTGTAATGTATATTTATTAGATGGTGTTATTATGAGTGTAACTGTACTGTGTAAGGTATATTTATTATATAATGTTATTATAAGTGTAACTGTACTGTGTAAGGTATATGTATTAGATAGTGTTATTATAAGTGTAACTGTACTGTGTAATGTATATTTATTAGATAGTATTATTATAAGTATAACTGTACTGTGTAATGTATATTTATTAGATAGTGTTATTATAAGTATAACTGTACTGTGTAATGTATATTTATTAGATGGTGTTATTATGAGTGTAACTGTACTGTCTAAGGTATATTTATTAGATAGTGTTATTATAAGTGTAACTGTACTGTGTAATGTATATTTATTAGATGGTGTTATTATAAGTGTAACTGTACTGTGTAAGGTATATGTATTAGATAGTGTTATTATAAGTGTTACTGTACTGTGTAATGCATATGTCTTAGATAGTGTTATTATAAGTGTTACTATACTGTGTAATGTATATGTATTAGATAGTGTTATTATAAGTATAACTGTAGTGTGTAAGGTATATGTATTAGATAGTGTTATTATAAGTGTAACTGTACTGTGTAAGGTATATTTATTATATAGTGTTATTATAAGTATAACTGTATTGTGTAGGGTATATGTATTAGATAGTGTTATTATGAGTGTAACTGCACTGTGTAAGGTATATTTATTAGATAGTGTTATTATAAGTGTAACTGTACTGTGTAATGTATATTTATTAGATAGTGTTATTAAGAGTGTAACTGTGCTGTGTAAGGTATATTTATTAGATAGTGTTATGATGAGTGTAACTGTACTGTGTAAGGTATATTTATTAGATAGTGTTATTATGAGTGTAACTGTACTGTGTAAGGTATATTTATTAGATAGTGTTATTATAAGTGTAACTGTACTGTGTAAGGTATATTTATTAGACAGTGTTATTATGAGTGTAACTGTACTGTGTAATGTATATTTATTAGATAGTGTTATTATACGTGTAACTGTACTGTGTAATGTATATTTATTAGATACTGTTATTATAAATGTAACTGTACTGTGTAAGGTATATTTATTAGATAGTGTTATTATTAGTGTAACTGTACTGTGTAAGGTGTATTTATTATATAGTGTTATTATAAGTCAGTGGAGGCTCCTCTATAGGAGCACTTGAGCACGTGAACCCCCTGACCAAACCCACTGACCAAACCCCCTGACCCCTGATGAACAAAAAAAAAAGAAAAAAAAAAAAGATTGAGAAATATTTTTTTTTTTTTAATTTTTAAACCTTTTTTGCTTATTTATATTAAAAAATCCTCCAGGCTCCATTAAAATTGCTGTTTCTAATTATTTATTTATTTGCAGTCAATGCAGTTTTACAGTGGAATGGTCTTTTGCCTAATACTTCTATCTATATCGCACATGCTGTGCAGTGCGATAGATAGAATTATAGGCAAAAGTCCTTTCCACTTTAAAACTGCATTGACTGCAGTGCCACCTACAGGCCAGCCCATAGGTCTCCTAACCGCACAGATTTTAGTGTGCGAGAGCCAGCTGTCACGTGACCCTCGCACACTAAGAGCTGTGTGTGTGGGAGGAGGAGTATTGTTTTGTGGGCAGAGAGGCAGCGAGGAGGCGGAGCCGGGACGGACTGCCAGCTAGAGTGAGTCACTGAGACAGTCAGTCAGCAGCCAGCTCCCACCCCACCCAGGGGCCATGCGCAACTGTGCATAAAGTTAGGGGCTGGAGCAGCATAGCAGCATGTGGGCATGTGTGCTGGAGGAGAAGATTGCGACTCACTCAGGCTAGGCGAGGGAAGGAGCCGGAAGCAAGCAACTTGGACTACAGGCAGCTGCAGGCTAAGGTTCTGTTTTTAATTTTTTTTGTATAGCCCCCATGTATAAAGTTATTTAGTCACTTGTGAGTGTTGCTGTTGCCTTAAAACAAGTGGGTCTGAATGTGGGTGTCTTATGCTTTGTGGGGGCAGGGCTTGTAGTTAGGCTCTAGCCTAGGAGAAAATATTACTGGAAAGCGCGCTCTGCTGTGTTGAAGTTGGACCATCCTGCAGCTACAACCAGAACTCTAGAAGTGCAGGCTATGTGCAGCATTATTGTCAGGTGGGTGATGGTCAGAAACAGTTTAGCTTTGCCCGGGGTGTGCCTGAATAGGAATTTAAACCTGGATCATGATCTGCTGCAGCTTCATCATGTATGGTGCTGCCTATTATTAATTACGCTGCAAATGAGAGGACAGATTGTATCTTGCTGCAGGGAACATGTTACGGCAGTTTATAAGCCCTGTCTGATGTGCACTGGATGGTTTCACTCTGGCAGTACAACTACATACAATTTATTACATGACTTCTCTTATGACCCCTGAAAGCACAATTTGCAATAAATTAAAGCCTAAGAGCTGAAAATCTGGACAGCCTGCTACCGAGAGAATGTCAGGAATGCAATCCTTAGTCTCCTTCAGATCGGTAGCAGGCTGTAACTTTCACTTTCTCCTTTGCTCCTGTGAGTCCAATTGTAGATATTTGCATAAGAATATGACTGGACATTTAAGCAGGTAAAATATATATATATATACATACAGTATATCAAGGCAGGCAGGAGGCAAAAAGGTACAAGTGTTATTTGTGATGTAGTGTCTTTCTGATGTGTGCTTGAGAGTGTTGGAATATATATCTATATATGCAAACAAGTTTCTTGCAAAAAACTTCCATTTTTGTTTGTGCACCTGGGCTGTGTCATTCCAAAGTTTCACTTTCTTGTTGAAAAAATATGCAATATTGCAATGCACAAAGTAAATATTATTTTTATTATCATTTATACTTTGACACCCTTCCTTTAGATGAATACTTAAAGTATTCATCTAAAGGGGGGAAGTCAGTGTAAATGATAATAAAAATATTATACTTGTTACTTGTGTTGGGTTAAATATTATTTTTCTTTAAAATATATATATATATATATATATATATATATATATATATATATATATATATATATATATATATATATATATATATATATATATATATATAAATATATAGGGATTCATCTAGCTCCAATCTTCTAGGGGCCTGGGGCTCAGTAATTGAGAAACACACACATGCACACACACACAGTCTCTCTCTGTCACACACACACACTGTCTCTCTCTGCCACACACACACACACAGTCTCTCTCTGTCACACACACACACTGTCTCTCTCTGCCACACACACACACACACTCTCTCTCTCTATCACACACGCAGTCTCTCTCTCTGTCACACACACACTGTCTCTCTGTCTCACACACACACACTGTCTCTCTGTCTCACACACACACACACACTGTCTCTCTCTGTCACACACACACACTGTCTCTCTCTCTCTGTCACACTCACATAGTCTCTCTCTCTGTCACACACACACCGTCTCTCTGCCACACACACTGTCTCTCTCTCTCTATGTCACACACGCACAGACTCTCTCTCTGTCACACACACGCTGTCTCTCATTCTCTGTCACACATGCACAGTCTCTCTCTCTCTCTCTCTCTCTCTCTCTCTCTGTCACATAGGCACAGTCTCTCTCTCTGTCACACACACACTGTGTTCCAGGCAGGCAGACAAATCATGTAATACTGTCTGTAGTCCAGTGTGAATTAATACTGATGATCATGGATGGGGTGTATTTGGCAATGCTAGGGTTAATGGCTGCAGACTACTAGATTGACTTTAGTGCTAACTGTAATCCGATTCCCCCACCTTCTTAGTCCCACACGCCATGCTAATGACACACAGCACAAATCATCATGGAAGTTCACCCCACGGCCCCCCATTCTCCCTGCCCATGTGTGGTGCAGTCATGCTGACATCCTGATCCTCTGCTTGAGCCAGTGCACTGCACACAGGTCATGATGAATGTTCAGGCAGGAGATAGTTTGTGAACCAAGGTAAGAGGGAAGACAGACAAGGGTAGCTTTTACTCATGTCTCCTGTTTATTTTTAAAGGACTCAAGCCTCTTTGATGTGTATTGCTCTACAGGGCAAGAGGTCTCAACCCTTCTCCCTGCAGCTCACAGCCTTTTTATTAACCATTTTGCTCCTAGATGTGAAGAACTGATGGTCTACTAGTAACTTTATACTAAATACAATGTGCTTTCCAGTCCCTTCTCTGTGTGTGTGTGTGGGGGGGGGGGGCTGTGTGTGTGTGGGGGGCTGTGTGTGTGGGGGGCTGTGTGTGTGTGGGGGGCTGTGTGTGTGTGGGGGGCTGTGTGTGTGTGGGGGGCTGTGTGTGTGTGTGTGGGGGGCTGTGTGTCTGTGGGTGGGCTATGTGTGTGTGTATGTATGTGTATATATATATATACACACACACTAAAATGGGCGGAGCCATCTGAGGGGCGGGGCTAGTGCTCCCCCATCTTCAAAAGTCACCAGCCGCCACTGTTATAAGTGTAACTGTACTGTGTAAGGTATATGTATTAGATAGTGTTATTATAAGTGTAACTGTACTGTGTAAGGTATATTTATTAGATGGTGTTATTATAAGTGTTACTGTACTGTGTAATGTATATTTGTTAGATAGTGTTATTATAAGTGTAACTGTACTGTGTAAGGTATATTTATTAGATAGTGTTATTATAAGTGTAACTGTACTGTGTAAGGTATATTTATTAGATAGTGTTATTATGAGTGTAACTGTACTGTGTAAGGTATATTTATTAGATATTGTTATTATAAGTGTAAATGTACTGTGTAAGGTATATTTATTAGATAGTGTTATTATAAGTGTAACTGTACTGTATAATGTATATTTATTAGTGTTATTATCAGTGTAACTGTACTGTGTAAGGCATATTTATTAGATAGTGTTACTATAAGTATAACTGTACTGTGTAAGCTATATTTATTATATAGTGTTATTATAAGTGTAACTGTATTTTGTAAGGTATTTTTGATGTATATTGTGCAACTTTTTATTTTTGTGAAACAGTTAACCAGAGCTCGAAAGTTGCGGTAATCATTTTTGCATAAATCGCAATTGTGCTCAAGCGATTGCGTTTACTTTCAACTTGTAATACCAGTGATACGCCCAATGAGCGCAAACCTCAGCGATAAACCTATTATCACTTGTGCACAAACATTTAGCTAGATTACAAGTTTTTGTCAGTAATGGTGTGCGGTGCTAACGAGCCTTTTTTTCTCACCGCTCACTTAAGACAACGCTGGTATTACGAGTTTTCTGCAAGCCCGCGTTAGCCTCAGAAAAGTGAGCTTTGAGTAAAATTTAGCTCCACATCTCACTGTAATACCAGCTTTGCTTACGGTAGCGGTAAGCTGGCTGAACGTGCTTGTGCACGATTTCCCCATAGGAAACAATGGGGCAGAATCGGCTGAAAAAAAACCTAACACCTGCAAAAAAGCAGCGTTCAGCTCTTAACGCAGCCTCATTGTTTCCTATAGGAAAATAAAAATATGTCTACACCTAACACCCTAACATGAACCCCGAGTCTAAACACCCCTATTCTTACACTTATTAATCCCTAATCTGCCGCCCCCGACATCATCGCCACCTGCATTATATTATTAACCCCTAATCTTCCGCTCCGGACACCGCCGCCACCTATATTATACTTATGAACCCCTAATCTGCTGCCCCAACATCGCCGACACCTACATTATAGTTATTAACCCCTAATCTGCCGCCCTCAACGTCGCCGCAACCTAACTACAATTATTAACCCCTAATCTGCCGTCCCCAACGTCACTGCCACTATAATAAATATATTAACCCCTAAACCTAACTCTAATCCTAACCCCCCTAATTTATATATAATTTAAAATAATCTAAATAAAATTACTATAATTAACTACATTATTCCTATTTAAAACTAAATACTTAACTGTAAAATAAATCCTAAGATAGCTACAATATAACTAATAGTTACATTGTAGCCATCTAAGGTTTACTTTTATTTTACAGGCAACTTTGTATTTATTTTAACTAGGTACAATGGTTATTAAATAGTTATTAACTATTTAATAGCTACCTAGCTAAAATAAGTACAAATTTAGCTGTAAAATAAATTGTAACCTAAGGTACAATTACACCTAACACTACACTATAACTAAATTAATTACCTAAACTAACTACAATTAAATACAATTAAATTAAATAAACTAAAGTACGAAAAACAACAAACACTAAATTACAGAAAATAAAAAATAATTACAATTTTTTTAAAACTAATTACACCTAATCTAATCCCCCTAATAAAATAAAAAAGCCCACCAAAATAATAAAATTCCCTACCCTATACTAAATTACAAATAGCCCTTAAAAGGGCCTTTTGCGGGGCATTGCCCCAAAGTAATCAGCTCTTTCACCTGTAAAAAAAAATACAATACCCCCCAACATTAAAACCCACCACCCACACACCGAACCCTACTCTAAAACCCACCCAATCCCCCCTTAAAAAAAACTAACACTAACCCCCTGAAGATCACCCTACCTTGAGCCGTCTTCACCCAGCCGGGCACAAGTGGTCCTCCGGATTGAAGTTCAATCTGATTGGCTGATCCAATCAGCCAATAGAATACGAGGTCAATCCTATTGGCTGATTGGATCAGCCAATTGGATTGAACTTCAATCCGATTGGCTGATTGCATCAGCCAATAGGATTTTTAGTACCTTAATTCTGATTGGCTGATAGGATTCTATCAGCCAATCGGAATTCAAGGGACGCCATCTTGGATGACGTAACTTAAAGGAACCTTCATTCTTCAGTCGCCGTCGGATGGAAGAGGATGCTCCACGTCGGATGTCTTCAAGATGGACATGCTCCACTCCGGATGGAAGAAGATAGAAGATGCCGCCTGGATGAAGACTTCTGTCCCTCTGGATGTCCTCTTCTAGCCGGATAGAATGAAGACTTCTGCCCCTCTGGAGGACCACTTGTGCCCGGCTGGGTGAAGACGGCTCAAGGTAGGGTGATCTTCAGGGGGTTAGTGTTAGGTTTTTTTAAGGGGGGATTGGGTGGGTTTTAGAGTAGGGTTGGATGTGTGGGTGGTGGGTTTTAATGTTGGGGGTGTATTGTATTTTTTTTGCAGGTAAAAGAGCTGATTACTTTGGGGCAATGCCCCGCAAAAGGCCCTTTTAAGGGCTATTTATAATTTAGTATAGGGTAGGGAATTTTATTATTTTGGTTTTTGTTTTTAAATTTTATTAGAGGGATTAGATTAGGTGTAATTAGTTTTAAAAAATTGTAATTATTTTTTTATTTTCTGTAATTTAGTGTTTTTATTGTTTTTCGTACTTTAGTTTATTTAATTTAACTGTATTTAATTGTAGTTAGTTTAGGTAATTAATTTAATTATAGTGTAGTGTTAGGTGTTATTGTAACTTAGGTTAGGTTTTATTTTACAGGTACTTTTGTATTTATTTTAGCTAGGTAGTTATTAAATAGTTATGTACCTAGTTAAAATAAATACAAAGTTGCCTGTAAAATAAAAGTAAACCCTAAGATGGCTTCAATGTAATTATTAGTTATATTGTAGCTATCTTTCGCCTAGATTACGAGTCTTGCGTTAGCCTTAAAAAGCAGAGTTGAGGGGTCCCAACGCTGCTTTTTAACACCCGCTGGTATTACGAGTCTGACAGGTATAGGTGTACCGCTCACTTTCTTCCAGCATTTTAGCATACCGCAAATCCCCTTACGTCAATTGCATATCCTATCTTTTCAATGGGATTTTCCTAATGCCGGTATTACGATTGCTGGAAAAAGTGAGCGGTACACCCTCTACTGTCAAGACTCCTACCGAATTTAAAAGTCAGTAGTTAAGAGTTTTATGGGCTAGCGCCGTAACATAAAGCTCTTAACTAAAGTGCTAAAAAGTACACTAACACCCATAAACTACCTATAAACCCCTAAACCGAGGCCACCCCCACATCGCAAACACTATAATAAATTTTATTAACCCCTAATCTGCCAACCGGACATCGACGCCACTTTAATAAATATATTAACCCCTAAACCGCTGCACTCCCACCTCGCAAACACTAGTTAAATTTTATTAACCCCTAATCTGCCGTCCCTAACATCGACGACACCTACCTACATTTATTAACCCCTAATCTGCAGCACCCAACGTCGCCACCACTATATTAAATGTATTAACCCCTAAACCTAAGTCTAATCCTAACACCCCCTAACTTAAACATAATTTAAATACATCTAAATAAAATAACTATAATTAAATAAATTATTCCTATTTAAAACGAAACACTTACCTATAAAATAAACCCTAAAATAGCTACAATATAACTAATAGTTACATTTGTATCTATCTTAGGGTTTATTTTTATTTTACAGGCACCTTTGTATTTATTTTAACTTGGTACAATAGTTATTAAATAGTTATTAACTATTAAATAACTACCTAGCTAAAATAAAGACACATTTACCTGTAAAATAAAACCTAACCTAAGTTACAATTACACCTAACACTACACTATCATTAAATTAATTACCTAAACTACCTACAATTAATTGCAATTAAAATAAATAAACTAAAGTACGAAAAACAACAAACACTAAATTACATAAAATAAAAAAATAATTACACCTACTCTAATCCCCCTAATAAAATAAAAAAGTCCCCCAAAATAATAAAATTCCCTACCCTATACTAAATTACAAATAGCCCTTAAAAGGGCCTTTTGCGGGGTATTGCCCCAAAGTTATCAGCTCTTTTACCTGTCAAAAAAAAACAATACCCCCCTGCAACATTAAAACCCACCACCCACACACCCAACCCTATTCTAAAACCCACCCAATCCCCCCTTAATAAAACCTAACACTACAACCTTGAAGATCACCCTACCTTGAGACGTCTTCACCCAGCCGGGCACAAGTGGACCTCCAGAGGGGCAGAAGTCTTCATCTGATCCGGGCAGAAGAGGACCTCCAGACTGCCAGAAGTCTTCATCCAGGCAGCATCTTCTATCTTTATCCAGCCGGAGCGGAGCGGGTCCATCTTCAATCCAGCCGACGCGGAGCATCCTCTTCAAACGAAGTCGTAACAAAGAATGAAGTTTCTTTTAAATGACGTCATCCAAGATGGCGTCCCTTCAATTCCGATTGGCTGATAGAATTCTATCAGCCAATCGGAATTAAGGTAGGAAAAATCCTATTGGCTGATGCAATCAGCCAATAGAATTGAAGTTCAATCCTATTGGCTGATCCAATCAGCCAATAGAATTGTTCTCGCATTCTATTGGCTGTTCCAATCAGCCAATAGAATGCAAGCTCAATTCTATTGGCTGATTGCATCAGCCAATAGGATTTTTCCTACCTTAATTCCGATTGGCTGATAGAATTCTATCAGCCAATGGGAATTGAAGGGAAGCCATCTTGGATGACATCATTTAAAGGAACCTTCATTCTTCGTTAGGACTTCGTTTGAAGAGGATGCTCCGCGTCGACTGGATTGAAGATGGACCCGCTCCGTGCCGGAAGGATGAAGATAGAAGATGCCGCCTGGATGAAGACTTCTGCCGTCTGGAGGACCTCTTCTGCCCGGATCGGATGAAGACTTCTGCCATATGGAGGACCACTTGTGCCCGGCTACTTGGGGGACTTCGGCCTGGCTGGGTGAAGACGTCTCAAGGTAGGGTGATCTTCAAGGGGTTAGTGTTAGGTTTTATTAAGGGGGGATTGGGTGGGTTTTAGAGTAGGGTTGGATGTGTGGGTGGTGGGTTTTAATGTTGGGGGGTATTGTATTTTTTTTACAGGTAAAAGAGCTGATTACTTTGGGGCAATGCCCCGCAAAAGGCCCTTTTAAGGGCTATTTATAATTTAGTATAGGGTAGGGAATTTTATTATTTTGGTTTTTGCTTTTAAATTTTATTAGGGGGATTAGATTAGGTGTAATTAGTTTTAAAAAATTGTAATTATTTTTTTATTTTCTGTAATTTAGTGTTTTTATTGTTTTTCGTACTTTAGTTTATTTAATTTAACTGTATTTAATTGTAGTTAGTTTAGGTAATTAATTTAATTATAGTGTAGTGTTAGGTGTAATTGTAACTTAGGTTAGGTTTTATTTTACAGGTACTTTTGTATTTATTTTAGCTAGGTAGTTATTAAATAGTTATGTACCTAGTTAAAATAAATACAAAGTTGCCTGTAAAATAAAAGTAAATCCTAAGATGGCTTCAATGTAATTATTAGTTATATTGTAGCTATCTTAGTAGTAGGGTTGGGTGTGTGGGTGGTGGGTTTTAATGTTGGGGGGGTATTGTATTTTTTTTTTACAGGTAAAAGAGCTGATTACTTTGGGGCAATGCCCCGCAAAAGGCCCTTTTAAGGACTATTTGTAATTTAGTATAGGGTAGGGAATTTTTTAATTTTATTAGGGGGCTTAGATTAGGTGTAATTAGTTTAAAAAAATTGTAATTTCTTTTTTATTTTCTGTAATTTAGTGTTTGTTGTTTTTCATAATTTAGTTTATTTAATTTAATTGTAATTAATTGTAGTTAGTTTAGGGAATTAATTTAATTATAGTGTAGTGTTAGGTGTTATTGTAACTTAGGGTTTATTTTACAGGTATATTTGTCTTTATTTTAACTAGGTAGTTATTAAATAGTTAATAACTATTTAATAACTATTGTACCTAGTTAAAATAAATACAAAGTTGCCTGTAAAATAAAAGTAAATCATAAGCTAGCTACAATGTAACTATTAGTTATATTGTAGCTACCTTAGAGTTTATTTTATAGGTAAGTATTTAGTTTTAAATAGGAATAATTAATTTAATGATAGTAATATTTATTTAGATTTATTTAAATGATATTTAAGTTAGGGGGTGTTAGGGTTAGACTTAGGTTTAGTGGTTAATAACTTTATTATAGTGGTGGTGACGTTGAGGGCGGCAGATTAGGGGTTAATAAATTTAATATAGTTGCGGCGACGTTGGGGGCGGAAGATTAGAGGTTAATAACTATAATGTAGGTGTCGGCGATGTTGGGGACGACAGATTAGGGGTTCATAGGTATAATGTAGGTGTTGGCGGTGTCCAGAGCGGCAGATTAGGGGTTAATAAAATAATGCAGGTGGCGACGATGTCGGGGGCGGCAGATTAGGGGTTAATAAGTATAAGATTAGGTGTGTTTAGACTCGGGGTTCATGTTAGGTGTAGACATTTTTTTTTCACATAGGAAACAATGGGGCTGCGTTAAGAGCTGAACGCTGCTTTTTTGCAGGTGTTAGGCTTTTTTCAGCTGATTCTGCCCCATTGTTTCCTATGGGGAAATCGTGCACAAGCACGTTCAGCCAGCTTACCGCTACTGTAAGCAACGCTGGTATTACAGTGAGATGTGGAGCTAAATTTTGCTCAATGCTCACTTTTCTGAGGCTAACGCCGGGTTGCAGAAAACTCGTAATACCAGCGTTGTCTTAAGTGAGTGGTGAGAAAAAAAGGCTCATTAGCACCGCACACCATTACCGACAAAAACTCGTAATCTAGCCGTTTGGGTTTATTTAACAGGTAAGTATTTATTTTTAAATAGGATTAATTTATTTAATTGTAGTAATTTTATTTCGTTTTATTTAAATTATATTTAAGTTAGGGGGTGTTAGGGTTAGACTTAGGTTTAGGGGTTAATACATTTAGAATAGTGGCGGCGACGTTGTGGGAAGCAGATTAGGGGTTAATAAAATTTAACTAGTGTTTGCGAGGCGGGAGTGTGGCAGTTTAGGGGTTAATACATTTATTAAAGTGGCGGCGATGTCCGGTCGGCAGATTAGGGGTTAAATAATTTTATTATAGTGTTTGCTATGTGGGGGGCCTCGGTTTAGAGGTTAATAGGTAGTTTATGGGTGTCAATCGTAATACCGGCATTAGGAAAATCCCATTGAAAAGATAGGATACGCAATTGACGTAAGGGGATTTGCGGTATGCTAAAATCGGTGAGCGGTAAACCTGTACCTGCAAGGCTTGTAATACCAGCGGCCGTTAAAAAGCAGTGTTGGGACCCCTCAACGCTGCTTTTTAAGGCTAACGCAAGACTCGTAATCTAGGCGAAAGATAGCTACAATATAACTAATAATTACATTGAAGCCATCTTAGGGTTTACTTTTATTTTACAGGCAACTTTGTATTTATTTTAACTAGGTACAATAGTTATTAAATAGTTATTAACTATTTAATAACTACCTAGCTAAAATAAATACAAAAGTACCTATAAAATAAAACCTAACCTAAGTTACAATTACACCTAACACTACACTATAATTAAATATCGTAATCTAGCCGATTGCAAATTGGCTCTAAAGCAGCAATGCACTACTCTGAGCCAGCTGAGCACATCTGGTGAACCAATGACAAAAGGCAAATGTGTGTAGCCACCGATCAGCAGCTAGCTAGATCCCTGTCGTGTATTGATGCTGGTGAGGATATATACATATTCTTTCCCGCAAAGGATACCAAGAGTACAAAGTAAATTGATAACATAAGTGAAATTAAACTTGTCATAAAATCTGAATCATGAAAGTGTAATTTCCAATCCCTTTGTTTGATTTAAAGGGACAGTCTACACCAGAATTTATATTGTTTAAAAAGATAGACAATCCCTTTATTACCTATTCCCTAATTTTGCACAACCAACACATTTATATAAATACACTTTTTACCTCTGGTAATATCTTGTATCTAAGCCTCTGCAGACTGCCCCCTTATTTCAGTTCTTTTGACAGACATCCATTTTAGCCAATCAGAGCTGGCTCATCTGAACTCCACATGCATGAGCACAGTGTTATCTATATGACACACATGGACTTACACCCTCTAGTGGCGAAAAAGTGTCAAAATGCCCTGAGGGCTTAGAAATTAGCATATGAACCTCCTAGGCTTAGCTTTCAACTAAGATTACCAAAAGAACAAAGCAAAATTGGTGATAAAAGTAAATTGTAAAATTGTTTAAAATTACATTCTCTATCTGAATCATGAAAGTTTATTTTGGACTAGACTGTCCCTTTAAGTAACAGAAAATGTGTGTGTATTAAGTCTTGCTGGTGATTAATTATCTGGATTGGTGACGGTCAGGGGTTAATTTGATATTGTTTTATATACTGTTAAAGGGACAGTAATGTCAAAATTAAACAAAAGAATTGGATAGAACATGACAACTTAAACAACTTTCCAATTTTCATTTATTATCCTTTGTGCTTAGTTCTCTTGTTATCCTTTGTCAAAGAGTAATCCTAGGTGAGCTCAGAAGTGTTAACATGTATTCAGGCCGCAGAGTTTGCAACAACATGTATAGTAATGTTATACATAGTTGCAAAGTTCAGATCAGCCTCCTAGAATTACTCTTTAACAAAGGATACCACAAGAACAAAGCAAATTAGATAATAAAAATAAATTAGAAAGTTGGGTAAAATTGCTGCTCTATATAAATTATCAGTGTTTAACTTTCACTGTCAGATTTGCCTTCTGTTTTTGATGATGTTTTCCTAATTATTATGTGATATTGGGTTTTTAATTATACAAAAAACACAAAATACTGGTCTGGATTACAATCATTTTTATTTGCATGAAAAAACATTGTATATCATTATATAGTAAACAGCAGCATTACATGATATATGCACACAATGATATAAATATACCTAACACTTGTGCTCTTGATACAAAGGGATTTATCAGACATATAATGTTCCCTTTATATATACAGTATGTGCTATTATCAGTTCTTGTGGATTCTAACTAACATGAAAACATCTAACAGACATAATATCAAGTTACAGAACATGACACACATATTACATACCCAGTATACATGAAGGTTATAGTAGCCATTTAAATTAAACTGATTATGATCACATGACACACATATTACATACCCAGTATACATGTAGGTTATAGTAGCCATTTAAATTAAACTGATTATGATCACATGACACATATATTACATACCCAGTATACATGTAGGTTATAGTAGCCATTTAAATTAAACTGATTATGATCACATGACACACATATTACATACCCAGTATACATGTAGGTTATAGTAGCCATTTAAATTAAACTGATTATGATCACATGACACACATATTACATACCCAGTATACATGTAGCTTATAGTAGCCATTTAAATTAAACTGATTATGATCACATGACACACATATTACATACCCAGTATACATGTAGGTTATAGTAGCCATTTAAATTAAACTGATTATGATCACATGACACACATATTACATACCCAGTATACATGTAGGTTATAGTAGCCATTTAAATTAAACTGATTATGATCACATGACACACATATTACATACCCAGTATACATGTAGGTTATAGTAGCCATTTAAATTAAACTGATTATGATCACATGACTCACATATTACATACCCAGTATACATGTAGGTTATAGTAGCCATTTAAATTAAACTGATTATGATCACATGACACACATATTACATACCCAGTATACATGTAGGTTATAGTAGCCATTTAAATTAAACTGATTATGATCACATGACACACATATTACATACCCAGTATACATGTAGTTTATAGTAGCCATTTAAATTAAACTGCTTATGATCACATGACACACATATTACATACCCAGTGTACATGTAGGTTATAGTAGCCATTTAAATTAAACTGATTATGATCACATGACACACATATTACATACCCAGTATACATGTAGGTTATAGTAGCCATTTAAATTAAACTGATTATGATCACATGACACACATATTACATACCCAGTATACATGTAGGTTATAGTAGCCATTTAAATTAAACTGATTATGATCACATGACACACATATTACATACCCAGTATACATGTAGGTTATAGTAGCCATTTAAATTAAACTGATTATGATCACATGACACACATATTACATACCCAGTATACATGTAGGTTATAGTAGCCATTTAAATTAAACTGATTATGATCACGTATGTACCGGTTACTGATACTGGGCCTGATTATAAATGGAGCGCAAAATATCAATTTCGTAATACAAGTGCACTCAAATGTGCGCTGGTATTAAAGGGGAGGTGCAATGCGAACACCACCTCACATTCGCATTGCATGAAAACATTGCACTCAAGAGAGCGTGCTTCAATAGGCTCCAATGTGAACTTCATCCTCATGCCGTGAGACACAGCATGAGAACAAGCCCAGCGCAGGGGGTAAGTTGTGCAGCGATGGCAGCAAATATAAATATATAAAAGCATATACAGTATATTTACAGGGAACACACAGTTCCCATAGACCGCAATGTAAAGGCACTTTTCAGTGCTGCCTTTTCTAACACCACTTTAGCCCCCAAAAAGTGACTTTTTTGTTTTGTTTTGTTTTTTAAAAATACTACATTTAAAGACAAAGATATGTGATGAATCACAAGAGGGTGCTATGTGTTTATACCCATTGTAATGGTACAATATAATGTATACAAGTAAAAAAAATGAAAATAAAAATGAAATGGATCATTCTGAATACACTTACATTGAGGAACTTTTGGTGGACATTTATAAAATGAACCAGAGATCTGATCTCTGGTTAATTTTATAAGCACTAATTGCTACCACAATCTCACGTTAGCAATAATCAGCCACTTATAATGGCTGGTTATTTATTGCGCACCCACAAACGGCAAATTAGCGCTCCACGTGTAATCTAGCCCACTGAGTCTCATTAAATCAGTTTCCCCTCAGTAATTCCTCTGGTATATAACATGTACAATGCTAAGCATCTATTGCTATAAGAAAAGGTTTATCCACATGATGTGCACAATAAATATATCTCATAGATAAAATTATTAAAATATACAAAACCGAAATAAAAAATATTTCACAAAAGGGAGGGAGCAAAATGCATAAAACAATAATTATACCATAAGTTTTCAAATTGTTAAAGGGACAGTCTACACCAGAATTGTTATTGTTTTAAAAGATAGATAATCCCTTGTTTACCCATTCCCTAGTTTTGCATAAACAACACAGTTATATTTATATATTTTTTACCTCTGTGATTATCTTGTATCTAAGCCTCTGCAGACTGCCCCTTATTTCAGTTCTTTTGACAGACTTGCAGTTTAGCCAATCAGTGATGGCTCCCAGGTAACTTCACGTGCACGAGCACAGTGTTATCTATATGAAAAACATGAATTAACACCCTCTATTGGTGAAAAACCTGTTAAAATGCATTCTTAAGAGGCGGCCTTCAAGGTCTAAGAAATTAGCATATGAACCTCCTAGGTTAAGCTTTCAACTAAGAATACCAAGAGAACAAAGAAAAATTGGTGATAAAAGTAAATTGGAAAATTGTTTAAAATTACATGCCCTATCTGAATCATGAAAGTTTTTTTTGGACTAGACTGTCTCTTTAAATGTCCACTAGAATAGTTGGCAGCACTCTCCAAATATAAAAAAAATCCATGTGCAGCCTCCTATAGAGAGAAACAAAAGAAGAGGCGCATCATAGTGTAATATGTCAAATTGAGATTAGGGTCGGGTATTATTGCACTCACTAATGTGCTAGTTGACGCTACCACTCAAAAGCCGATTCCACTAGTTTGTTCATAACCCTCCGCAGTACAGTGTAGTGCGGTTATCCTAGTGGCAGCTGGGTAGATTGAATGAACAGAAAGTGGCCAAAAGTTATAATATTTATTAAAGATTTGCACAGCGATAAGTTTCTCGGCTGACATTGCCGTTTCATCAGTCTATATAAACAATATTTTAAACCCGCTCTCTATTTAAAATCCCAAGCACCAATCACATTTATTGTAAGAACACACCCTCTTAAAGGATTAGTGGTATGTTAAACACACGGTTTAAAAACAAATACAATTTGTAATATATACGTTACAATAGATCAAGAAGAATATATTGTAATACTTTAATCCCCATTCATCTAATAACAAAAATTAGTGATTTAACAACAAATTTAAAGTGTATAAATATATATCAATGGACCCACACTCTAGATCCTCTAAAGCAAGAGTTGGGTCACTATCATAACCTCTAATGTATCAATAGGTGCACAATCCAAATTGCTGTGAATGTTTATGGTCGTGATAATGTGAATATATGATAAACAACTATTTGCCTATATACGTGCAAACCTATATGTGCTCAATTAACTTATCGAAAACAATAGGTATAAAGCTAAAAAAATTACTAAATGGAAGTGCAATAACTAAAATTCCTTCTGTTTATGTTAATTACAAATAAGCCAAGACTGACAGGCCCATTTATCAAGCTCCGTATGGAGCTTGAAGGGCCGTGTTTCTGGCGAGTCTTCAGACTCGCCAGAAACACAACTTATGAAGCAGCGGTCTAAAGACCGCTGCTCCATAACCCTGTCCGCCTGCTCTGAACAGGCGGACAGGAATCGCCAGACATCAACCCGATCGAATACGATCGGGTTGATTGACAGCTCCCTGCTGGCGGCCGATTGGCCGCGAATCAGCAGGGGGCGGCGTTGCACCAGCAGCTCTTGTGAGCTGCTGGTGCAATGTTAAATGCGGAGAGCGTATTGCTCTCCGCATTTAGCGAGGTCTTGCGGACCTGATCCGCAGTGTCGGATCAGGTCCGCAAGCCCTTTGATAAATGGGCCTGATAGTGTGAATCTGCCGTTATGAACATTTTGGTATGTGCTGCAACTATGTGGCAATACAATGCTATCTATATCCAATGCTGTCTAGATACACTGTGACCTTTCAGATTAATATGCATATTCCTATGATGTTCAGACCATCTAGTACTCAGTCTCCTGCAAGTGCGACCTACATACTTCATTCCACAAATGCAATCCAATCGATGTATGACATAATTCTGTGCACATATTATGTGTGACATTATAGGATACTGGATAAACTTCCCTGTGTTCCCTTCAAAAACATAATTTATGCTTACCTGATAAATTCCTTTCTTCTGTAGTGTGATCAGTCCACGGGTCATCATTACTTCTGGGATATTACTCCTCCCCAACAGGAAGTGCAAGAGGATTCACCCAGCAGAGCTGCATATAGCTCCTCCCCTCCACGTCACTCCCAGTCATTCGACCAAGGACCAACGAGAAAGGAAAAGCCAAGGGTGAAGTGGTGACTGGAGTATAAATTAAAAAATATTTACCTGCCTTAAAAACAGGGCGGGCCGTGGACTGATCACACTACAGAAGAAAGGAATTTATCAGGTAAGCATAAATTATGTTTTCTTCTGTTAAGTGTGATCAGTCCACGGGTCATCATTACTTCTGGGATACCAATACCAAAGCAAAAGTACACGGATGACGGGAGGGATAGGCAGGCTCTTTATACAGAAGGAACCACTGCCTGAAGAACCTTTCTCCCAAAAATAGCCTCCGATGAAGCAAAAGTGTCAAATTTGTAAAATTTGGAAAAAGTATGAAGCGAAGACCAAGTTGCAGCCTTGCAAATCTGTTCAACAGAGGCCTCATTCTTGAAGGCCCAAGTGGAAGCCACAGCTCTAGTAGAATGAGCTGTAATTCTTTCAGGAGGCTGCTGTCCAGCAGTCTCATAAGCTAAACGAATTATGCTACGAAGCCAAAAAGAAAGAGAGGTAGCGGAAGCTTTTTGACCTCTCCTCTGCCCAGAGTAAATGACAAACAGAGAAGACGTTTGTCGAAATTCCTTAGTTGCCTGTAAGTAAAATTTTAGAGCACGGACTACATCCAGGTTGTGCAGTAGACGTTCCTTCTTTGAAGAAGGATTTGGGCATAAAGAAGGAACAACAATCTCTTGATTGATATTCCTGTTAGTAACTACCTTAGGTAAGAACCCAGGTTTAGTACGCAGGACTACCTTATCCGAATGAAAAATCAAATAAGGAGAATCACAATGTAAGGCTGATAATTCAGAGACTCTTCGAGCCGAGGAAATAGCCATTAAAAATAGAACTTTCCAAGATAACAACTTTATATCAATGGAATGAAGGGGTTCAAACGGAACGCCCTGTAAAACATTAAGAACAAGGTTTAAACTCCATGGTGGAGCAACAGTTTTAAACACAGGCTTAATCCTGGCCAAAGCCTGACAAAAAGCCTGGACGTCAGGAACTTCTGACAGACGTTTGTGTAACAGAATGGACAGAGCTGAGATCTGTCCCTTTAATGAACTAGCAGATAAACCCTTTTCTAAACCTTCTTGTAGAAAAGACAATATCCTAGGAATCCTAACCTTACTCCAAGAGTAACCTTTGGATTCACACCAATATAGGTATTTACGCCATATCTTATGGTAAATCTTTCTGGTAACAGGTTTCCTAGCCTGTATTAAGGTATCAATAACTGACTCAGAAAACCCACGTCTTGATAAAATCAAGCGTTCAATTTCCAAGCAGTCAGCTTCAGAGAAGTTAGATTTTGATGTTTGAAGGGACCCTGTATCAGAAGGTCCTGTTTCAGAGGTAGAGACCAAGGTGGACAGGATGACATGTCCACCAGGTCTGCATACCAAGTCCTGCATGGCCACGCAGGTGCTATTAGAATCACTGATGCTCTCTCTTGTTTGATTCTGGCAATCAATCGAGGAAGCAACGGGAAGGGTGGAAACACGTAAGCCATCCTGAAGTCCCAAGGTGCTGTCAGAGCATCTATCAGGACTGCTCCTGGGTCCCTGGATCTGGACCCGTAACGAGGAAGCTTGGCGTTCTGTCGAGACGCCATGAGATCTATCTCTGGTTTGCCCCAACGTCGAAGTATTTGGGCAAAGACCTCCGGATGAAGTTCCCACTCCCCCGGATGAAAAGTCTGACGACTTAAGAAATCCGCCTCCCAGTTCTCCACTCCCGGGATGTGGATTGCTGACAGGTGGCAAGAGTGAGACTCTGCCCAGCGAATTATCTTTGATACTTCCATCATAGCTAGGGAGCTTCTTGTCCCTCCCTGATGGTTGATGTAAGCTACAGTCGTGATGTTGTCCGACTGAAACCTGATGAACCCCCGAGTTGTCAACTGGGGCCAAGCCAGGAGGGCATTGAGAACTGCTCTCAATTCCAGAATGTTTATTGGCAGGAGACTCTCCTCCTGACTCCATTGTCCCTGAGCCCTCAGAGAATTCCAGACGGCACCCCAACCTAGAAGGCTGGCGTCTGTTGTTACAATTGTCCAGTCTGGTCTGCTGAATGGCATCCCCCTGGACAGATGTGGCCGAGAAAGCCACCATAGAAGAGAATTTCTGGTCTCTTGATCCAGATTCAGAGAAGGGGATAAGTCTGAGTAATCCCCATTCCACTGACTTAGCATGCACAGTTGCAGTGGTCTGAGGTGTAAGCGTGCAAAGGGTACTATGTCCATTGCCGCTACCATTAAGCCGATTACCTCCATGCATTGAGCCACTGACTGGTGTTGAATGGAATGAAGGGTGCGGCAAGCACTTTGAAGTCTTGTTAGCCTGTCCTCTGTCAGGTAAATCTTCATTTCTACAGAATCTATAAGAGTCCCCAGGAAGGGAACTCTTGTGAGTGGAACGAGTGAACTTTTCTTTTCGTTCACCTTCCATCCATGTGATGCCAGCACTAACTCTGTATGAGACTTGGCAGTTTGAAAGCTTGAAGCTTGTATCAGAATGTCGTCTAGGTATGGAGCTACCGAGATTCCCTGCGGTCTTAGTACCGCCAGAAGAGCACCCAGAACCTTTGTGAAGATTCTTGGAGCTGTAGCCAATCCGAATGGAAGAGCCACAAACTGGTAATGCCTGTCTAGGAAGGCAAACCTTAGGTACCGATAATGATCTTTGTGAATCGGTATGTGAAGGTAAGCATCTTTTAAATCTACAGTGGTCATGTACTGACCCTCTTGGATCATAGGTAAAATTGTCCGAATAGTCTCCATCTTGAACGATGGAACTCTTAGGAATTTGTTTAGGATCTTTAAGTCCAGGATTGGTCTGAAAGTTCCCTCTTTTTTGGGAACCACAAACAGATTTGAGTAAAACCCCTGTCCCTGTTCCGATCGTGGAACTGGATGGATTACTCCCATTAACAAGAGCTCTTGTACGCAGCGTAGAAACGCCTCTTTCTTTGTCTGGATTGTTGACAATCTTGACAGATGAAATCTCTCTCTTGGAGGAGAGTATTTGAAGTCCAGAAGGTATCCCTGAGATATTATCTCTAGCGCCCAGGGATCCTGAACATCTCTAGCCCAAGCCTGGGCGAAGAGAGAAAGTCTGCCCCCCACTAGATCCGATCCCGGATCGGGGGCCCTCAATTCATGCTGTTTTAGGGGCAGCAGCAGGTTTCCTAGTCTGCTTGCCCTTGTTCCAGGACTGGTTAGGTTTCCAGCCTTGTCTGTAGCGAGCAACAGCTCCTTCCTGTTTTGGTGCAGAGGAAGTTGATGCTGCTCCTGCTTTGAAATTACGAAAGGAACGAAAATTAGACTGTCTAGTCTTGGCTTTGTCCTGAGGCAGGGCATGGCCTTTACCTCCTGTAATGTCAGCGATAATCTCTTTCAACCCGGGCCCGAATAAGGTCTGCCCTTTGAAAGGTATATTAAGCAATTTAGACTTAGAAGTAACATCAGCTGACCAGGATTTTAGCCACAGCGCCCTGCGTGCTTGAATGGCGAATCCTGAATTCTTCGCCGTAAGTTTAGTAAGATGTACTACGGCCTCCGAAATGAATGAATTAGCTAGTTTAAGGACTCTAAGCCTGTCCGTAATGTCGTCCAGAGTAGCTGAACCAATGTTCTCTTCCAGAGACTCAATCCAGAATGCCGCTGCAGCCGTGATCGGCGCAATGCATGCAAGGGGTTGCAATATAAAACCTTGTTGAACAAACATTTTCTTAAGGTAACCCTCTAATTTTTTATCCATTGGATCTGAAAAAGCACAGCTATCCTCCACCGGGATAGTGGTACGCTTAGCTAAGGTAGAAACTGCTCCCTCCACCTTAGGGACCGTTTGCCATAAGTCCCTTGTGGTGGCGTCTATTGGAAACATTTTTCTAAATATCGGAGGGGGTGAGAACGGCACACCGGGTCTATCCCACTCCTTAGTAACAATTTCAGTAAGTCTCTTAGGTATAGGAAAAACCTCAGTACTCGTCGGTACCGCAAAATATTTATCCAACCTACACATTTTCTCTGGTATTGCAACTGTGTTACAATCATTCAGAGCCGCTAACACCTCCCCTAGTAATACACGGAGGTTTTCCAGTTTAAATTTAAAATTTGAAATATCTGAATCCAGTCTGTTTGGATCAGAACCGTCACCCACAGAATGAAGTTCTCCGTCCTCATGTTCTGCCACCTGTGACGCAGTGTCTGACATGGCCCTAATATTATCAGCGCACTCTGTTCTCACCCCAGAGTGATCACGCTTACCTCTTAGTTCTGGTAATTTAGCCAAAACCTCAGTCATAACAGTAGCCATATCCTGTAATGTGATTTGTAATGGCCGCCCAGATGTACTCGGCGCTACAATATCACGCACCTCCCTCTGAGCGGGAGATGTAGGTACTGACACGTGAGGCGAGTTAGTCGGCATAACTCTCCCCTCGTTGTTTGGTGAAATTTGTTCAATTTGTACAGATTGACTTTTATTTAAAGTAGCATCAATACAGTTAGTACATAAATTTCTATTGGGCTCCACTTTGGCATTGCAACAAATGACACAGGTATCATCCTCTGAATCAGACATGTTTAACACACTAGTAAATAAACTTGTAACTTGGAAATACAATTCAATTAGAATAATATTAAAGCGTACTGTGCCTTTAAGAAGCACAGAAGATCTATGACAGTTGAAAATTAATAAATTGAAACAGTTATAGCCTCAATCCTTGTAAATAACACAACTTTAGCAAAGGTTTAATCCCATTAGCAAAGATAACAAATTCTGAAAGCAGGAAACAAATTACAGAATAAACGTTTTTTATCTCAGTCAAACTATAATTCTCACAGCTCTGCTGAGAGAAATTACCTCCCTCAAAATAAGTTTTGAAGACCCCTGAGCTCTGTAGAGATGAACCGGATCATGCAGGGAATACAATGAGTTGCTGACTGAAATATTTGATGCGTAGTAAAAGCGCCAAAAAACGGCCCCTCCCCCTCACACACAGCAGTGAGGGAGAACAGAAACTATCAGAAAACAGATTAAGCAACTGCCAAGTGGAAAAATAGTGCCCAAACATTTATTCACTCAGTACCTCAGTAAATGAAAACGATTTTACATTCCAGCAAAAACGTTAAACATAATCTCTAGTTATTAAACAGCTTTATGTATTTCTTACAGTGTAATTCTAGTGAAGTACCATTCCCCAGAATACTGAAGTGTAAAGTATACATACATGACATTATATCGGTATGGCAGGATTTTCTCATCAATTCCATTGTCAGAAAATAAAAACTGCTACATACCTCTATGCAGATTCATCTGCCCGCTGTCCCCTGATCTGAAGTTTACCTCTCCTCAGATGGCCGAGAAACAGCAATATGATCTTAACTACTCCGGCTAAAAGATTCTTCTTCAAACTCTGCCAGAGAGATAATAACACACTCCGGTGCTATTTTAAAATAACAAACTTTTGATTGAAGATATAAAACTAAGTATAATCACCATAGTCCTCTCACACATCCTATCTAGTCGTTGGGTGCAAGAGAATGACTGGGAGTGACGTGGAGGGGAGGAGCTATATGCAGCTCTGCTGGGTGAATCCTCTTGCACTTCCTGTTGGGGAGGAGTAATATCCCAGAAGTAATGATGACCCGTGGACTGATCACACTTAACAGAAGAAATTAGTTTTCCCATGTGTTATATATTTACACATTTTACACTTTCTGGAACCACATCTGTAGGAACCATTCTTACAGGCCCATTTATCAAGCTCCGTATGGAGCTTGAAGGGCCGTGTTTCTGGCGAGTCTTCAGACTCGCCAGAAACACAACTTATGAAGCAGCGGTCTAAAGACCGCTGCTCCATAACCCTGTCCACCTGCTCTGAACAGGCGGACAGGAATCGCCAGACATCAACCCGATCGAATACGATCGGGTTGATTGACAGCTCCCTGCTGGCGGCCGATTGGCCGCGAGTCAGCAGGGGGCGGCGTTGCACCAGCAGCTCTTGTGAGCTGCTGGTGCAATGTTAAATGCGGAGAGCGTATTGCTCTCCGCAAGCCCTTTGATAAATGGGCCTGTTATTCTTTATCTTTAAAAAATGACCCATAGTTCCAATTTTGCTTTTGTCTTTGTTACCATTGGATTTGTATTTCAGCACCTTACTTGGTGCCAGATACTTTTTAAGGATAGGTACTCTTTTGTAAACCACTCTTGGTTTTCCCCCAAGTATTTCTTTTAAAACAAGGTCTTTTTAAAGAATATTCCAGTATTTCTCTACAATATTTCTGATTTTTTTAATGATGACTATTGTATTCAGTAATAAACATAATTTCTCTAGTAGTATTCTCTAAATTTGAGGTATCTGATTTACTTATATTAATGTGTGTGGGGTTTATAGTCAGTCCACTATCTTCCATTTTGTCTCTGAAATATCCCTTTTCAATAATTTCTACTGGGTATCCCTTTTTCCTAAATCTTGTTTTAAGTATATCACTTTCTGAATCAAACTGCCTTAAAATGTGTTTTAGATGTTGTCACGAATATCTCAGGATTCAGCTGCTAAGGAGTTAACTTTGTGTAGCTTGAACTCAAAACAGTTATTTGTTTTCAAGAAGAATTGTGTTTGTATTTTCTTTGAAGTGCCAGAAGCCCCCTAAATAGCCCACCAAATGTTATTGTGTATGAATTGAGTCATAAAACCACTCGTTCTCTTAGCCCCAGAGATACACAGGATAAAGTTTATGGCTTAAGCTGTCAATAGAATGCATGATGCAAAACAGGCCCTTCATTACAAAAACTGACCAGGTGACTGACAGGACATTGGTATATTATGTACATATGTGTGTGTTAAAACTGTTATAACCTTAAAGGAAGGTAAATATGACAACTTATGGCATATTTGATATCAAACCGATTCTCCCAATAAAACTAAAAGGTTCTAGATATGTAAATATAGTAAATATAGAAATTTCTTACCTAGCAGGAATTATAATGGATTGTATAAATTTAGGCAAGAAACTAGTCTATTGAAGGTTATAAAGACAGGGGGGTTTCTTAGCCCGCCCAGGAGGGTGTGGTTAGGCAACCTGATCTCTGAAAAGTAGGTTTAAGAATCTTATTTCTTAACAAATAAGATTGTCATTCTTACAAGGGGAGCTGCTGTACAGAAGTAAGGAGCCATCATTTTCATGCCATCCCCGGGCACAGAGCTTGAAGCTAGGAAAGTATTCAATTCTGTTTTTCTCCTTTTTTTTTTTAAAACAGTGTTTGCGTGTGTAATTTTATTTGTAACAACTTTTTTATTAATAATGCATTGTGCATACTATTTTTGGCATAATAAATAATTCCTTTATTAAGTTTGGCCTTTGTCTAATAATTGAACCACATTACTGAAAGAGACTGGAATATTAGAACTGTATAATTTAGGTTATTTTCTGCTAAATTGTATTTCTAGAGTTAATGTGTAAAGTCTGGGTTTTTCCTTAGGATTTTCCCTTTAATAAATTTTAAGTTGTGGCAGTATTTGAGCTATAGGATTGATAGTTTATTGTGGGTGGCATTAAAAGGGAGTGTTGGGCATTTCTCTTACGTCTAGTACAGATTAAGGGAGTGCGGTTAACTCTTGCACCCACTAAACTGAATCACAAGCTTGCCTGGTGTGGCTAGATTGTGACCTATTGGTGGCCGAGAGGGGGGCTGATAACCCTTTCTGTGCCAAATAAGTGACTGGCACAGGGTTGGATAACCTTGGTTCGTCACAAATTGGTGGGCAGCGGTGTAGATAAAAAAAAATTATTATTAGATTTTAGTGCTTGTGGATTTGCTAGTGTGAAAATCCCGGTACTAAAAGAAATTGTTTCTTACAATTTCCAAAGGCTAAAACTCAGTGCATTATATAGTCACACATTGCAAACAGTCCCCTTCCCTATTCTCTGTTTTTCTTTTCTATTTTATTTTTGCTATGGAGGCATATGAGCAGCGATCTAGAGAGGCACTTATATTCCTATGCCAGGAGCGGGATATTCCAATACGTTCAAAGAACAAAGATTTACTAATACAAGCTCTTGTTGAATATGATAACAGCCAAATCACACCAGTTGAAGTCTCAGGAGAGATGTCTGCAGCTGTGGGCGGTGATTCATCAGGATCTGGGGATCCATTGGACTGTTATTTGCAAACTGTTCTTAAACATATGGGCTCAGTGGATGCAAGTTTGCGCATGGAAATGATTACAAAGTTTTATGAAAGACAGGCTGCTGAATGACAGGCTACTCTGGCAGCTGAGAGACAGGCTGCTGAACGACAGGCTGCTGTGGCTGAGAGACAGGCATCTCTGGCAGCTGAGAGAAAAAAAAAAAAAAAAAAAAATTATTATTCAGGGCTTCCGGAGGCGGAGACTGCAGGATCACTGCTGAATGCATGCTCCCTGACCAACAGAGCATGTAACAACAACCGCTGCGCATTAGTCCTTGCCGAGTTAGATATCATCCCAGGCTGGACACAAGACCCAGGATTATCCGGGTGAAACTTAGCGCAAGAAGCCGAACAGAGGCAAAAAGACCGGTTTGCCGCAGTCGCGGCCTAGCGCAAGGAACCAGACACAGGAAGTGGGGCATCTGGCCACAACACACACAGACCGGAAAAGAGGTGTTAGTCCCAGACGGCGCGAAGGTGCGTTGGGATACACCGAAACTGTACCGGAGATACCGGTAAGAGAATAGGAGACGAGGAGGACCTGAGGAGCGGCACTAAAGTAAAAAGCTGGTTACAGCCGAGCTTGCCAACTAAATAATTCCATCTGGAGGAAGCTACCTGGAGCACCAGACAAGCCGCACAGCAGCTGCAGGGTGTCAGCTGAATACAAGACAAGCTGCACAGTATCTAAGAGGGACAGCGGATACCGGTCAAGCCAAACGCAAGTACTAAGGGGGCAGTGATAAAGATAAGTGTCTCTGGACTTTAGGGGGGGTAGCTATCCCCACGAGAGGTGAATATTAAGGGAAAAGAAGAAACCATTTTTCAAGATATAAGCTTAGCTGCCCTGAAAAGTAATAACAACTGTACCCTTTTATTATTATCAGTAGAACCCCAGTTCTGCATTAAGATCAGGACTACCTTGAGATCCCTTTAAGGGGAGTTGATATAACCCTCAAAAATCTAAATAAAGATACAGGAAATAGTCCATATTAAGAACTGGGATTCAATTGAGGAGAGACTATTTTTTGAGCACTGTGGGGACACAAATACAAAATTGTATATTACTATAAGAACTGTTCCTGCTACAAAGGACATTTTAATAATAATACAAAAAGGGACAGAGAGATAAAGTGGAACTATATCAAATTTCATTTGAAGAACATGATATAAAATTCAAAGACTGAAAAAGAAATGAACTTTGAAATAACAATGGGACATTCAAAAAGCAGTATGTTATATTAAATGTCACCACTCTAAAAAGCTAACAGTTGAAAGGAGAAAGGGAATTGCCCGTGTAAGGGTGGCTGAATAGATAAAACCTGATACTGGGCTGAAAGTGTTACTAGATAAGACAATTAAGTTTGCATATGTGATGTGAAGTTTTAGATTGCTTTGGTTTTGCTTGTTTTCTTTTTTTTTTTGCACATTAGTGAGATCTAGTCTATTTTAGTGACTAGATTGTACTTGCACTAATTTGAACACGAAAATTTGATATTTCTGACACAGAGGTTTAACTAAATTTAAGAGTTGTCTAAAACAAAACGTGCTCTTTATAGAAGAGCAGTAGGTGAAGGGTTTAAACACACCCCAATAGGGGCTACACACTAAGTGGAGGGACCGACCACGCAGTAACACATTAATAGACACCGCACTTGCTGGATAAGCACATAAAGTAAGAATTTGTAAAAAGGAGCACTTTTAGTAAGAGGCCAGAACAGAGGGCCTCATCGATATATTTTCTTTACCCTATGTAAGTAGGCATAAGCTATTCACTCTTTAGCACATTCACTGTAAAAGTAGTTAATTCACACCACAGATAAATATACAGCCCTATGGAAAAATATATGAAATCTAGATCACCAATCATGCCACCCAAAACAAAGGATAAAAAGCAAGCTAATAAAAGTGGTGAACATACATTAGAAACAACATTAGATGAGTCACACACAAATACTGTAGAATCCCAGCAATTAATACAACAAATCACTGATATAATGTTGCCACAGTTCAATAACATTAAGCAAGAAATCACTAACCTCTCTAATGAGATTAGACAATATGCCAATAGACTTACAGAGGCTGAAACCCGTATATCTACAATGGAAGATCAAGTGTATAATATGGACCAAACTATAGGTACACAGAACAAACAGATAGTCTCCATACAAAACAAACTAGAAGATCTCGAGGATAGAACACGCAGAAATAACATTAAGGTTATTGGTCTACCCGAGGTCAATGAATATGAGGATCTGTTGTTTTTTGCATCCAACACACTCCCGCAGTGCTTAGGGTTTCCCCCTGAAAAGTTGCCTATAAAAATTGAAAGAGCACACAGGATAGGGTCTAGAAGAACAGAACAGGGACAACAAAGACCTAGACCAATCATGATAAAAGTATTGGACTTTCAAGATAAAGTCACCATATTACGCCAATTCCGTAAGAAACAAGAATTAATTATAGAGCAAAGAAGAATCTTACTGTTCCAAGATTTTTCGGCAGAAACAAGTAGAAAGAGAAGGGAAATGGCCCCGTTCTGTACAAAATTAATCAAAGCAAAATGGGCAGCTAGGATGGTATACCCTGCTAAAATATGTATTGAAAGTAACGGTAAAACAAAGAACCTGCTCACGGTGAGAGAAGCTCAAGCCTTTTGTAAAGAACAAGGCATTGACTAAATAACCGTGTCTGTAAAATTTAAAAAGGTAAATATTAGATGATTAGGCCAGAATTTAATTTTTATGTTGTGATGGGAGCTTTTAAACATGGTTGGGGGGGTGAGGGTCTCTATAGCCGGATTATGAGAACACTTAACATAATATTTAAGAGGAATGACAAATAACATCAAATTTCTATCTTGGAATGTAGGGGGCATAACGTCGCCAATAAAAAGGAAAATGATTTTAAAACAACTAGGCCATATGAAACAGAGTATAGTGTTTCTGCAAGAAACCCACCTTAATCAAAATGAAATAATAAAATTGAAAAGTAAATGGGTGGGGGAGGTACTAGCTACACCTTATTGCGGAAGGAAGAAAGGAGTAGCAATACTCTTCAATAAAAATATGTCATATAGAATTATAACTCAAGAAATAGATGAGCAAGCTAGATACCTTATAACAGAAATACAAATAAACGGATTAAATTTGGTACTTTGTAATATCTATGGGCCAAATAAATTAGAGAATGAATTCTGGGATGAGCTAAACAACAAACTCATTAAGCATATAGGTAAGAATATAATTGTAGGAGGTGATTTTAATTTAGCACCATCGCCAATAATAGACAGAATGAGATGCAGTAATACTAGGGAAATTAAGAGAGAAGCTAAAATTTTTAACGGGTTTTGTAAGGCTCTTAAACTACGAGACATATGGAGGATTCAGAATCCTGATCTACAAACATTTACTTGTGCCTCTAAGACACATAGTACTTTCTCGAGGATAGATCTCTTCTTGCTATCTGATAATCTAATGGGATTAGACTCCTGTACGGAGATAAAAGAGATTGTCATATCAGACCACGCAATTATATCCCTTGAACTACAAAATGCAGTCGGGATAAAATCCAGTATCAATAGATTTATTTTTCCCAGATTTCTGATAGAAAGTATACATTTTAGAAACTATGTCCATGAGAAACTTAAAGAATATCAACATTTTAATAAAGCATATTTGGGCAAATGGGAGATTTATTGGGAAGCAGCTAAGGCATTCCTAAGGGGCATTATTAAGGCATATATATGTAAAAGGAAAAAAAAAAACAAGAAAGAAGCTTACAGCTATCAAACCAACTTAAGAATAGCTATAGAGCATATATAAGGAACCCTAGCCCTAGATTATGGAAGAATTATGTAACTAGTAAACAGGAAAGGGACGTGTTTCTAAAACAGAGTGCAATACAGCAAGATAAGAAAGTTAGAGCCCTATACGGAGGGTACTATGGAAGATCGGCCAAATACTTGGCCAGACTCATCAAAATTAATAAACAAAAAAATGATATACCCGCAATCAAGATAGGCTCAAAGAGAGTGACCTCCAACAAAGAAATTAAACAAGTAATATATGAATACTTCCATCAACTGTATACAAGTAGTGAGATTGATATAGAAAATAAAAAAATATTCTGGGAGAAATTAGTCACAACCAAACTAACAGAGGAAGACAATGAATACTTAAATCAAGTTATATCAGAAAAAGAAGTAGTGGACACTATAAATAAATCTAAAATAAATAAAGCACCAGGTCCAGATATGTTACCGGCAGAGTTCTATCAAATGATGTCGAAAGAATTAGCACCAATACTCACCAATCTATATAATAGCTATTTTTTGAAAGGAGAAATGAAGTCTAAATACTTTGCGACATCCTCTATAACTTTAATCAGAAAGAAAGATAGAGATCCAGAAGACCCTGCATCATACCGCCCAATCTCACTACTAAATAATGACTATAAAATTTTAACAAACATTATTGCAAATAGACTTAAAAAGGTTATACAGAAATTAATACATACAGATCAAGCATGGTTCATGGAAGGACGTAACCCTGCAAAGAATACACGTAGAATATTTACAATGATTAACTATTGTAGACAGAGATTGGACCAAGATATAAAGGGAAGAGAAACAGATATTGCGGTCCTCTCAGTCGATGCCGAAAAGGCTTTCGACTGTATAACATGGGACCACCTTTTTACAGTATTGGATAGATTCGGGATAAAGGGTAATTTGAAGACATTAATAAAATCATTATACAAAGACCCCATCTCCAATATTATAGTAAATGATGAATTAACCCCAAATATTCATCTAAGGAGGGGAACAAGGCAGGGCTGCCCGTTGTCACCACTCCTGTTCAACTTGGCTATAGAGCCGCTAGCTATTATGTTAAGACAAGAATTAGAGGGTGTCAAGATACAACAACACAAAGTGGTGTTATCACTGTTTGCGGACAACCTATTAATATTCCTTAAAGACACGAAGCAGAGTATTGGGCAATTCTTGAAGATAGTCAATAGTTTTAGTTCCTTCTCAGGATATAAGATCAATATAAGCAAATCTGAAATCATGTGGATATCTGACCCAAAATATAAAAGAGGAGAATGCCCATTCAGGGAAGTGGAATGTATGAAATACCTGGGCATCTTCTTAACTAAGAACCCTAGACAATAGTATAGCAAAAACATTACGACATGCCTAGATAAATGTATAATAGATTGCAAAAAATGGATAGCCCTTCCTATTTCAATGCTAGCTAGAGTAATGTTGATAAAGATAATTATCTTTCCACGTATATGCTATGTAATGCAAAATACACCCTTAATCATTAAGCAAAAAGATATTGTAAAATTCAATAGAATGTGTTCCCTACTGATTTGGCAAGGGAAAAAAAAGTAGATGTTCAAATGAAATATTGTCTCTGCCAAGTAGGGCAGGTGGATTAGCACTCCCAAACCTTAAGATATACAACTTGGCAACTCTAGTCAAATATGCTATAGACTGGTTAAAAGAAGATATAACCTTATTCCCTGAAAGCACTACTACATTGTGAATACACGAAAATACCAAAAGAAATAGTTAAATTTACGGTAATTAGTAATGTGATAAATGCATGGCATAAATTTGGTAAAATGTTGGGAAGGAACACAAGAGTCTCATGTTATTTACCGATTATGGGAAACCCTAATTTTAAACCAGGATGTACAGGAGAAGGTATATTTAAAAAATGGAGAGAACAAGGTCTGAGTTATGTGATACAACTCCAAGACAAGGTATTAAATACGTGTAAATCATTCGAAACATTAAGCAGGGAATACAATCTATCGAAAAAAGGGTTTTACGAATACTTACAAATTAGGCATTTATTTTTTGATTTACAAAATAAATATGGAGTAGACTGGAGCCTGGGAGAACTAGAGGAAGTAATCAACTCATTGACTCAAAAAAAATATGCAGTTAATAAGATATATAACCTATATATGAGTTATAGAACTGAGATACATATAAAAAGAATACATGGGAAGTGGATTAGAACATTCAGCAATCTTACACTTCTAGAGATTTCATCTAGTTTAAAAAGGATTACTGAAACCACTAATATAAATTCTTGGAGAGAAGCACATTTTAAAATAATAAACCAGCTATACATTACACCCAGTAGATTGGCATACTGGTATAAGAATGAGTCTATTGTATGTGCTAAATGCAGTTCAAGATTAGCAGATTTGGAGCACTGTCTTTGGGCATGCCCAAAAATTAAACAATTTTGGTTAAAAATACAATATTGGTTAAATACGACTCTTGAATCAAGGTGTCAACTTAGTGGTAAACAGATTATATTCCTGTATGAAATGCAGGGCCAACCGAGTAACATAAAATTGATTAATACGGCAATCCTACAGGGACGTATACTTATATTAGCTGAGTGGAAATCATCCCAGGGGCCAAGTATTTCTAAATTTAAAGCAGAAATGATAAACCAGGCGATAATGGAACAATATAACATGAAAATAAAATCACAGAGAATGCTCAAAATGTATTTATATAAATGGTTAAGGGTAATTGAAATACAACCAGAGATAGTACAAAGACAGATTATCACACCACTCTTAAAATCAAATTTAATACGACAATGGATAATTGAAGGTAAACTACCAGCTTTATGGAGAATATTGTTAAGGTAATCAAAAAATTTAAAGGGTAAATAGGTGGGGACCCTGACTCTCCCAACACTTGGTCGATAAGGGACACACAGATGAGCCAATCACACACCCTCAAGGCTAAATAAGATAGGTTAAAATTCTCTTAAGTAAAGAGAAGGTATTGTATCAAAAGCCAGGTTAAGGAACATAAGGTCAGATTGATGGGTCTATGGGTATATCCCTTTGACCTTTTTTCTTTTTATCTTTGTTGTGTTGTTTGTTTTTGCTTCATTCAGTTTTTTGTTTCTTAATTTGTATGTATTTTCTGGAGAATGTATATTAATATGTTGTACTAACGCAGGGAGATATCCTGCTTAAGCAACTATGTTTTGTTGATCCTTATATTGTATATATATTGGAAAAAAAAAATTATAAAAAAAAAAAAAAAAAATTATTATTAGATTTTAGTGCTTGTGGATTTGCTAGTGTGAAAATCCCGGTACTAAAAGAAATTGTTTCTTACAATTTCCAAAGCCTAAAACTCAGTGCATTATATAGTCACACATTGCAAACAGTCCCCTTCCCTATTCTCTGTTTTTCTTTTCTATTTTATTTTTGCTATGGAGGCATATGAGCAGCGATCTAGAGAGGCACTTATATTCCTATGCCAGGAGCGGGATATTCCAATACGTTCAAAGAACAAAGATTTACTAATACAAGCTCTTGTTGAATATGATAACAGCCAAATCACACCAGTTGAAGTCTCAGGAGAGATGTCTGCAGCTGTGGGCGGTGATTCATCAGGATCTGGGGATCCATTGGACTGTTATTTGCAAACTGTTCTTAAACATATGGGCTCAGTGGATGCAAGTTTGCGCATGGAAATGATTACAAAGTTTTATGAAAGACAGGCTGCTAAATGACAGGCTACTCTGGCAGCTGAGAGACAGGCTGCTGAACGACAGGCTGCTGTGGCTGAGAGACAGGCATCTCTGGCAGCTGAGAGAGACGCTCTGGCAGCTGAGAGAGAGGCTCTGGCAGCTGAAAGACAGGCTGCTGAATGACAGGCGGAGAGAGAGTATCAGCTACAGCTTGCATGGTTGGAGAGAGGGATGGTCTCACCTGTTGTTAGTGAACCTAGAGACCCCCCTGCTCCCAGAGTGCGTGCAGAGAATTTTCCCACCCTGGAGAAAGATGGAGATGTGGATGTATTCCTGCGTAGCTTTGAGAAAGTTTGCAGACAGTTCCAGTTGCCAAGGGAGCAGTGGGCCAAGTACCTTACCCCTGGCCTGAAAGGTCCTGCACTGGAGGCGTTTGCTGAACTACCCCCAGAGTTTGATCAGGACTATGATTCCATTAAAGCTGCACTGCAGAGGAGATACAATCTTACTCCTGAGGTGTACCGAAAGAAATTCCGTTCTCTGCAGAAAGGTTTGTCAGAGAGCTATATTACAGCTGTTGGGAACTTGATGACAGCCTTTAAACAGTGGGTCAGAGGATTCAAAGTTGCCACTTTGGAGGAGCTGGAAGATTTGATGGTGAAGGAGCAATTTATGCAGCTGTGCCCAGCCGGAGTTCAAGAATGGGTTTTAGATTGGAAGCCCATAACAGCATTGGAAGCTGGCGAGCTGGCTGATTTTTACACAGCTAACAGGTCTCCAGAGAATGAGAGGAAATCTTTTTCTAAGGGGGGATCCACCTGTAAAGGAGCTGCTGCACGACCCCCCTTCACAAAACCTGCTGTGCCTTTATCCAGTGTGTCTGCTCCCTCTGGGAAAGGAGGGGCGGGTGCTGCATCTGGGCAGGGAGATACTCGCAAGTGTTTTGCTTGTCAAAAAATGGGTCACATCAGCACTAACTGCCCAGAGAGGAAGAAACCTTCAGCATCAGCAGGAGGAGGCCGCTCCTCAGGATTATCATCTTCTGTTTTGTTTGTAACCCAGCCAGAGGAAAGTACCAATGAGAACTTACAACCTGTGACTGTTGGAGATAAGGTAACATTGGGGCTACGGGACACGGGTGCAGAAGTGACTATGGTGCATCCAAAGCTAGTGAACTCTGAGAACATTATCCCTGGAAAGACTCTAGCAGTTAAAGGGATTGGGGGAATGAAACTTGCAGTGCCTATGGCACGTGTATATCTTGATTGGGGAGTGGGGAGAGGTTTAAGAAATCTGGGGGTATCTGAAAATATTCCTAATGATGTGTTACTGGGTACTGATTTGGGTAGATTGTTATCTCTTTATGTGCCTGACAATACTACATGTGACCTAGTAACATTAGTTGCAGACCCTTATGTGGAAAGGGCTGTGTGTAAAAATGCTCAGAGACATTATGACCAGGAGGGAGGACAGAGTGCATGTGTGCGCAGGGCTGTGCCTGAACTGGGGGTGTCTGTGCTGAGAGGTGAATCTGTAAGAGGAGAGACTGACTGAGGAGAACGACAGACAGACGGTGTGTGTCTTCCTGTACTTAAACCAGCAGTATCGGCAGAATTACCGTTAGCTGTACAGGGTGAGACTGATGGGGGAGAAAGGCAGATAGACTGTGTAGGTCTGTCTGTGCCTGAACCAAGTTTAGCTGTACGGGAAGAACTTGTCTGTGAGAGAAGGCAGATGAGGGGTGCGTGTCTGCCTGTGATTGAATCAGTGGATTCTATAAAAAGAGGTGAAATTGACGGGGAGAGAATGACTGGGCGACTGGGCCGCTGGATGATGTGTGCCAGTCTCTGCCAGGGACAATTCCGTACCCTGTGAAAAGACACAATAGTTGGGATAAATGGCAGAAGGAAGATGTGTGCTTGTCTGCACCAGTGTCAAAAGGATCCCAGATTCTGTGTGATTATGCAGAGTGGCAGACTGACTGTGAGAGAGAGCAGGGGGGCAAACTAGCCCACTCTATGACAGAAGCAGCAAAGCCACAGATTTCAGAGTGTGTGGGGGAGGAGGGTACAGGATACTCTTTGAGGGACCCCCAGAGTGAGTGTGAAAGATTGTGGGTGACAGAGACCCCAGTAACCTCAGCTGTGACCTATAAACAGACTGCACAGGCTAGGGGACAGAGACTGACACAGACTGCAGGCACAGGGGGGAGGAGTACAGAGAAGTGTATTTACACAGCCCCACAGTGCCATTCAGCAAATACACTGATAGATGTGCAGCATCAGTGTCCCCAGCAGGCTCAGCAGTTAGAACCCACAGTGAGGAGGAGGGGGGCAGTTAGTCAACCCCCTACCAACCATAACAGAGTGCAGGAGTACAGGAATTCTACTCTAGTGGGAGGGCAAGAGCCTATGGTAGTTAAGCAGCAACTGAAAGCACACAATATGTTTAGAGAGCACACCATAGGTAGCAAGACACTAGGTTTCCCAGGCACCTCTGTACAAGGGGATGATGTGTTATTCATGGATAAGATGCATACCTTATTGGGGAAGGTCCCTGCAAAACCCAGAGAAGCCATATTCGCACAACAACAGTTGCAGGAGTTTACTGCAAGAGAGGGAGTATATGAGATGGGGCAAAATGTTCTGGTACTAACACCCATGAGGCAGAACCAGCTACAGGCTGCATGGGAGGGGCCCTGCAATATATTCAATCAGTTGGGTAGAGCAACTAGTGCGTCACTTTTAAAAGGAGGGCATCCTGCTGCCAACACTGCTAGGTGCAATCTGTCTGGCAATGGTGTTCTCACCGCAAGTGGAAGCTCCTTTTGATATGCATCTTGCGTCTCTTATTGGGGGAGGTGTCACGAATATCTCAGGATTCAGCTGCTAAGGAGTTAACTTTGTGTAGCTTGAACTCAAAACAGTTATTTGTTTTCAAGAAGAATTGTGTTTGTATTTTCTTTGAAGTGCCAGAAGCCCCCTAAATAGCCCACCAAATGTTATTGTGTATGCATTGAGTCATAAAACCACTCAAGCTCTTAGCCCCAGAGATACACAGGATAAAGTTTATGGCTTAAGCTGTCAATAGAATGCATGATGCAAAACAGGCCCTTCCTTACAAAAACTGACCAGGTCACTGACAGGACATTGGTATATTATGTACATATGTGTGTTAAAACTGTTATAACCTTAAAGGAAGGTAAATATGACAACCTATGGCATATTTGATATCAAACCAATTCTCCAAATAAAACTAAAAGGTTCTAGATATGTAAATATAGAAATTTCTTACCTAGCAGGAATTATAATGGATTGTATAAATTCAGGTAAGAAACTAGTCTATTGAAGGTCATAAAGACAGGGGGGGGGTTTCTTAGCCCGCCCAGGAGGGTGTGGTTAGACAACTTGATCTCTGAAAAGTAGGTTTAAGAATCTTATTTCTTAACAAATAAGATTGTCATTCTTACAAGGGGAGCTGCTGTACAGAAGTAAGGAGCCATCATTTTCATGCCATCCCCGGGCACAGAGCTTGAAGCTAGGAAAGTATTCAATTCTGTTTTTCTCCTTTTTATTTTAAAACACTGTTTGCATGTGTAATTTTATTTGTAACAACTTTTTATTAATAATGCATTGTGCATAATATTTTTGGCATAATAAATAATTCCTTTATTAAGTTTGGCCTTTGTCTAATAATTGAACCACGTTATTGAAAGAGACTGGAATATTAGAACTGTATAATTTAGGTTATTTTCTGCTAAATTGTATTTCTAGAGTCTGGGTTTTTCCTTAGGATTTTCCCTTTAATAAATTTTAAGTTGTGGCAGTATTGGAGCTATAGGATTGATAGTTTATAGTGGGTGGCATTAAAAGGGAGTGTTGGGCATTTCTCTTACGTCTAGTACAGATTAAGGGAGTGCAGTTAACTCTTGCACCCACTAAACTGAATCACAAGCTTGCCTGGTGTGGCTAGATTGTGACCTATTGGTGGCCGAGAGGGGGGCTGATAACCCTTTCTGTGCCAAATAAGTGACTGGCGCAGGGTTGGATAACCTTGGTTCGTCACAGATGTCATATGGCCATTGTCATTAAATTATAACAATAAATCTAAATACTAGTAAATTGCTAGTAAAAGTCAATCTCATTAAGTTAGTATTGAGGTGTGCAATAAACTCTTTAGCTGAATGTTCATCCATGTTCCAAATAAAAATCAAATAATCAATGAAACAGCCATAGAATACCAGATTTGTACTAGATGGGCCATTGAGTATATATTCTTCCTCAAAATGCTTAAATATAAGTTGGCAAAATTAGGAGCAAATCTGGTTCCCATGGCCGTTCCCTTGATCTGTAAATAGAAATCAACCATAAACATAAAATAATTATGTTCTAAAATAAAACCAATCAATTGAAGTATAAATTCTGATAAAACAGTAAATACCAATCCTGCTCTAAATATTTGGAAGTAGCTGCAATTCCCAAATGATGGAAATATTAGAATATAATGATTGTACATCACACGTAATCCATAGATTGTTTCTCTGAATTTTAAAGATGTTAAGTTTCACAAATAGATCAGCAGAATCTCTAATATAAGATTCTAAATTTAGAACATATTTTCTTAAAAAGAAGTTAACATATGCTGATGCACGATCAGTTAAACTACCAATAACTGCTATGATGGGTCTACCGGGGGGCCTCTCTATCCTTGTGGATTTTCGGTAGCTAGTAATAGAAAGCCACATTAGGGGTTTGGGGAATTAAATATTATTTTTCATTTTGGTAACAATCCATTCATTAAATGCAAAATCCACAATTCCTTTAAATGTATTTAAGATTTTGGATGCTGGGTCACCACCAACTTCCTGTAGTATGACTCATCATCCAAAATTCATTTTGCTTCATTAATGTAATCACAACGATTCTGGACTTCGATTCTACCTCCCTTATCAGCTGATTCTACGTGCCTTATCAGCTTGTTGAATGATTATGTCAAAACTGTTTTTTTTTACAGATTCAAGGGCGTTTTTCTCATTGAGATACAAATTTTGTTTTCCTTTATATTTTTGGAATAGTGGCCAACTCATTGATAACTAAATTTCAGAGCTGGACTGCCATGTGGCAGGGTCAGACTGATATGCTACAGGAGATTTTACCTTTGTGAAAGGCATAGTGTGCAGAAAGAGTTTGTACCCTGGGAGTAAGGAGGACAAAGCAAGGAAGTATTTCCAGCTTCAGTTCTAAGCCTAGTTGAGTGCATCTCTCTGATTCTCTGTGTAAATCCCTATAAATCTCAATATATTGATTATTAGAATTTTTGGGTAAAAATTTGACTTATTTTTTTAATTTGTACGAATATATTCATTATTTAAATGATCAAACAGACCTTCTGGGTAAGTGCTTCCCGTAAGGAAAGATAATAGGTGTGCCTAAAGAAAAGGTATTAGTGCTCAGAATATTACTATAAACAGTACACTATAAGAAATATTTCAAAATGCAGTGCACACTTGTTTGCAATAAAAACTATAACAGATATACCAAAATAACAGTGTACACTTGTTTACATATGTGTACATATATATTTATCTCTCCAAGAGTATGTCTCAATGGTACAAAAACAAATGGGAATGTCCGATTAGTAATAAATGCAGACTTGTATATTTTATAATAAATTGTGGTATAAATTCACAATGAAGTTAGTTCACATATGTTTTCATATGTTCCCCAAATGGTTTGAAGTGAAAGGATCAGTCCAAGGAAATAATGGGTTAAAAATAAGCAGCTCTTCTGGAGTGAAATGGCCATTTGCTTCTCTAAAATCCCCCAAAAAATCAAAAGAAGGCGCCCATAACGTAATACAGTCTTAAAAGGACAAATGTGCTAGGTATTTGTATGAAAAATCCCTCACAGTATACACCTTGTTTTGGTCTGGGTATCTATGCGGTTATATTAACTAACAATACACCAGTCCTTTGGATCCATTTGCACCAGCCAGCAGAGGAGAAAGAGACCTTTGATCTGGTCCCTAACACGAGAGGCGAGTTAGCCAGACTACTATTGAATATCTGGCCTGCGATTACAGTGCTTCAAGAAATGTGAGTGAATTTTCATACAAATACCTAGCACATGTGTCCTTTTAAGACTGTATTACGCTATGGGTGCCTTCTTTTGATTTGTTTTTTTAAGATCTTCAGTGTCACTATAAATTACATTCTTCTCAATTCTTGTGTCCATATTATCTGCCACAATTGGAGTAAAAGTAGGATTTTTTAGTTTCTTCTCAGCAACATATTTTTGCAAAGACAATTTACGAGTGAACCTATTTAGGTCAACAATCAAATCAAATAGCTTGTGAGAATCAGAAAGGCTATAGGCCAAACCTTTTCCCAATACTCTGATATCATCATCAGTAAGTTTATGTTTAGATAGTTTATAAATACCAGATAATAATTTATGTAGTCTATTATTTTTGCTGGTTGTGCCACTTCCTATTGCCCCACGTCTGAATAGTCTCTTTTTCCTTTTTAATGAGGAAATGGGGTAGTCAAAGGTTATTAAAAAAACTGCTATTTTTTGTTGTGAGTATATTTATTGTCTGGGTCCCTGTTCTAAAAAAACACTCTAATTAGGATTAGATGATGTTGAGGGATTTGTATTACCTCCATTTTCTAATGGCTCACTTAGCACTTCATAACGGTTATTAGTTCTAAAGTTGTCATTACTAACACTCTCATTCTGGTGATAATGAGATTGTGGTGTTCTTTGATAAGTATGTTCTAAATCTCTATGTGGAGTGTTATATCCTGAATTTCTGCAAAGTGCATATGAATTATTACCATGATTTTTTTTACCTTGGGTTTCCCCAGTGAGAGGGGCGGTTGTCCATAGGAGTTCTAAAAGATGTTGTTTTCTTAACCCTTTCTTTGGTAATTGGCAATTGTTAGAATAGGAATTTTTATTTTTAAAATGTATTTTCTTATTATTAATTCTGTTGTTCATATTCACAATTGTCCAAACATCCCTGTTGGTATTACTAAGGGCTCCCTAATCAAACTAGAGTCAGTTTAATTTGTATCTTTGAGTTTTATCTATTAAAGGAGTATACTTCTGCTTTAAGGTAATCCTCATGATCTCTTGCCAATTTTCTATTTTTATTTTCCATCAGTTCTTTTTGAAATTGGTCTGTTTTTTGGATTACCATTTTGTTTGATCCCTCATGAACTCTTTCAATCTGAACTCCTACAAGTTTGGAATTTACATGCACCGCTGCGTAAGGTGAGAGTAAAAGGAACACACTTGAATTGGATCACAGCTGACCTCATTCAAATGTACCAATTTCGGGATTCATTGTGGTCAAGGTTCAAGCATACTGGCTCTATGAATGATCACTGTGTATATAGACAATGGCGAAATATATGCACTAAACAAACAAAATTGGCTAAGGCCCAATATTTCTGTGAAAATCTGAACAATAACATATCTAACCCTAGAAAATTTTGGAAACTCATAAATAACTTACAAAATCCACCAATCCACTCCCAACCCTCCACTGTCAATGTGGATAACCAAAACCTGCAACTCCCCTTAGAAGTAGCAAATGCCTTTAACAATTATTTTGTCGGATGCTCCACCACCGATTGACAAACTAATAAATGGCACGCATCCTGAAGCTACAAATGCTGATCAGGCCCCACTAAAACAGCAAAGACCCAATATAGAGAAGTTCAATTTTAGACCTGTACCCATCAATGTTGTTAAGAAACACCTTAATAATCTAAAAATGAAAAAACTAGTCTGGACCTGATCAAATCCCAGCAATGCTGTTGAAGCTCAGTGCGCCGGCAATTGCTAAGCCTGTCACAACCCGAATTAACTAATCCTTGGTGTCTGGATACATACCCAAACTCTGGAAAACTGCAAGAGTAGTGCCTATTCATAAAAGTGGGGAGTTAACCTTGGTTTCTAACTATCGCCCTATCATTGCTTCCAGTATTGTCAAAAATCTTAGAAAAATGCGTCCATACGTAATTATGCGAGTATTACCAACTTTCTAACTATCTGACCCCTGATCAATCAGGTTTTCGACCGAATCACTCCACTACAATTGCCCTCCTAAAAGTTTGCAACAACATCCAAACTGGCATGGAACAAGGAGACCTAACTGGAGCTATTTTCCTTGATTTTGCTAAGGCTTTTGACACAGTGGACCACGACATACTACTACTCAAATTAAAAAACTCTGGTATTGCTGATCGTCCGTTATCCTGGTTTAGATCATATGTATCGGATCAATCAGAATATGTCTCTATTTCTAACAGTGACTCCCTCCCTCTCCCAGTCACGTGTGGTGTTCCCCAAGGTTCCATTCTCGGCCCCCTACTATTCACATTATTTATAAATGATTTGCCTAATGTCTGCAATCCTCAACTGTACACATGTACGCAGACAACACGGTAATCTATGCAAACAAATCTGATCTGCCGCAGCTTGAAGCAGTGCTCCAAGACCAGTTCACAGAGGTAAAAAATTGGATCTCAAAAAACAAACTCTTCCTAAACACTGACAAAACTCACAATGATCTTTGGAACTGGGCCTAAATTACACAAATTACAAAATTTCCATCTACGCATCAAAACAAAATCCAATTGCACGCTTACCGCAGTCCACTCTTTCAAATACTTGGGTATGTTCTTAGACCCTAATCTATCTTTTGGCCTCCACATAGAAAAACTTGCATCTTAACTTTATCCAAAATTAGGTGCCCTGTACAGAAACAAATCTTGCCTCAGCCCTACAGTAAAGGAAAAGATTGTACAGCAAATGCTGATGCCTATCATGGATTACGGGGACGTAGTATATGCACCTGCACCGCAAACGCACCTTAATAAACTTAATACATTGTATAACTCGTTCTGCTGCTTTGTGCTACAATGTAACTACAGAACCCACCATTGTGACATGCTAAAAGAACTAAACTGGCTGTCGCTGGAATCCAGACTCACCCTCCATCTTTCCTGCCTTGTGTTTAAGAGCCTTTCTGGGAAGCTCCCACCCTACCTGAGCAGAATGCTCTCCCCAGCTATTCCCACCTCTTATAACCTCCGATCCAGTACCAGCACATTATTTAGCTTGCCTCAATACAAAAAGAAAGCAGCTCGATCCTCCTTTTCCTACCGAGCGCCACAGTTATGGAATGACCTCCCGCACACTTTCAAACCTTCCCCAAGCCTAATATCCTTTAAGAGATCCCTCTCTACATATCTCAAAACAGAATGCACCTGTCATGGTTGATTATATATTTCTTACCTGTTCTATGTAAAATTTTTGCATCTATTGTATATTATTATTGTTTTTGAATTTTATTGTACCCTATTGTATCAATGCAATGTTTTGTGGACCCAGGACATACTTGAAAACAAGAGAAATCTCAATGTATCCTTCCTGGTAAAATATTTTATAAATAAAATAAAATATAATGTTCCGGAGTAGCTACAAACTTATTAAGCTGCTCCTGAATAAAAAAAAAATCAGAAATATTGTAGAGAAATACTGGAATATTGTTTAAAAAAAGACCCTGTTTTGAAATAAATACTTGGGGAAAAACAAAGAGTGGTCTACAAAAGAGTACCTACCCTTAAAAAGTATCTGGCACCAAGTAAGGTGCTGAAACACAAGTCCAATGGTAACAAAGACAAAAGCAAAATTGGAACTATGGGTAATTTGTTAAAGATAAAGAATAAGAATGGTTCCTACAGATGTGGTTCCAGAAAGTGTAAAATATGTAAATATATAACACATGGGAATACTAATTTTGAAGGAAACACAGGGAAGTTTATCCAGTATCCAATAATGTCATACATAACATGTGCACAGAATGATGTCATATACCGATTGGATTGCATTTGTAGAATTAAGTATGTAGGTCGCACTTGCAGGAGACTGAGTACTAGATGGTCTGAACATCATAGGAACATGCGTATTAATCTAATAGGTCAGTCTGTATCTAGACAGTGTAACTCTGTTCATGGAGGAAATCTGGAATATTTCACTATTACACCTATAGAATACATCCCTAATTCTCACAATTATAAAAGGTATAAAAGATTGCGCCAAAGGGAGACTTTTTGGATTCTTAAAGGGACAGTCTACACCAGAATTGTTATTGTTTAAAAAGATTATATTAATCTATGTTTTACCGCTGTGATTACCTTGTATCTAAGCCTCTGCAGACTGCCCCCTTATCTAAGTGCTTTTGACAGACAGGCAGTTTAGCCAATCAGTGCAGACTCCTAAATAACTCCATGAGAGTGAGCACAATGTTATCTATATGACACACATGAACTAGTACTGTCTAACTGTGAAAAACTTTCAAAATGCTCTGAGCCAAGATGCGGTTTTCAATGGATTAGAAATCAGTTTGAGCCTACCTAGGTTTAGCTTTTCAAAAATACCATTGAGGGGACAAAGCAAATTTAATTATAAAAGTCAATTGGAAAGTTGTTTAAAATTGCATGCCCTATCTGAATCATGAAAGTTTAATTTTGACTAGACTGTCCCTTTAAATTGAACACTTTGTCTCCCTTGGGACTCAATATACATATGGATTTGGCAGCCTTGGATTAACACACATACCCCAAATACACTATACATATTTTTTATTTTTTGATTCACATTAATCACATCATACTATGGTGTTATATTACTATGTTGATTGTAGAATAATAATTTTATGGTAACTAGATACACTTTTAGCAACATAGTCATGATAGCACTGGATGGCCACATAGTTGCAGCACATACCAAAAGGTTCATGACAGCAGATTCACACTATTTAACTTGGCTTATTTTTAATTAACATAAACAGAAGGAATTTTAATTTTTTATTGCACTTCCATTTAGTAACATTGTTTAGCTTTATACCTATTGTTTTCTATAAGTTAATTGATCACATATAGGTTTACACGTACAAAGGCATATAGTTATTTATCATATATTCACATCATCACGACCACATACATTCACAGCAATTTGGATTGCGCACCTATTGATACATTATAGATTATGATAGTAACCCACATCTCAACTGAGTGTGGGTCCATTGATATATATTTACATACTTTAAATTTATTGTTATTAAATCACTGATTTTTTATTTTTGTTATTAGTTGAATGGGGATTAAAGTATTAAAATATATTCTTTTTGATCTATTGTAATATATTGCAGAACGTTTATACTACAAATTGTTTGTATTTAAACCGTTATGTGTTTAACATACCACTAACCCTTTAAGGGGGATGTATAATTTCAAGTAAATGTGATTGGTCCTTAGGGTTTTAAATAGAGAGTGGATTTTATATTGTTTATACAGCCTGATGAAATGGGGATGTCAGTCGAGAAACGCGTTGCTGTGCGAGTTTTTAATAAATATTTTAACTTTTGACTGCTATCTGTTGATTTAATCTACCCAGCTGCCACTAGGATAACCACACCACACTATGCTGTGGCAGGTTATGTGCAAACTAGTGAAATTGGCTTTTTAATTGTAGAGTCACACCCTCTTCCTCTTTTGGATTTATCCTTCAGTGAGGGCTCACCTGTGTGGGTTACTAGTCCTGGAAAGGAACCAGCCGAGAGGCTGTGAGATCCCGGCACGCTCGACTAGCACATTAGTGCTTTACCACGAGTGTAATAATACCCGACTCTAATCTCAATTTGAATTGGACATTTACACTATGAGGCACCCCTTTTGTTTCCTTCTACAGGAGACTACATATAAATTATTAAAGGCTGATGTTCATATTTATATAATTTTCTAGCACTCTATTCATATAAAGACTCCTTTATTCTGTAAATGTAATTATTTTCTCCCCTATGTAAATAAAACGTACAAATCCTAACACTGGCATATTAATAAACAACACTGGGGGTGCTTTGGTGGTGAATGGTTGTTTAAACTGGTCATTATGAGGATAGATCTGTATATTCCTGTGTGGTGTTTGGATTCTATCACATTGATATGAGAGAAACTGAGGTGCACATATATAGAGGAACAAATGACTGCAGGAGAGCATTTCCAATATGGAGATTTTGTAACTGGGATTTAGAAAGTATTATTTACAATGCCATCCTTTTTTTACTCTATTTAGAGAGTTTGTCCTCTTTATGATCATTTTTAGAAGGTTTCCACATGGGATACCTTTTTCTACTTTATAAACATGTGAAAATACTGTAATAGTCCACAGCAATGTGATAAAAATATCCTTTATTGGGGGGCGGAGTCTAGCCACGGAGCTGAATGGCAGCGTTCAGTTAGAGCTACTAGGCCTGGCAATCTTGGAGGGCTAAATATAATATGTAGCAGTGGTTTATAAAACTTTAAATTGGTGGCAGTGGTGGTCTGAATATATGGGACACATGAAGGGATAACATCGGAGACTATATTTGCAGATGACCGGCAAGTGAAAAGTCACTCCTTATAACTACCGAGACCTCCTCACGGACATCGGCACACCACGTGGATACCGCACGCAAACCTTCACAGCTCCCTCAGTGTGCGAAACAGGCAGAAATCAATAAGGGGACTCTCAGAACATCGCCATAAACTACAGGCAAGTGCTGCAATACATCACATGCTCTGGCCATTCATTCACAGCGCATATCAAACACCCGGTGTACCGGGCCCTCAGGGGTACTCATCCGTCATTAGGAGTATAACAGGCGCGGCCTGCATAATATATCCCCTAACCCACAAAGCACCACAGCACAGAGGAGACTGAAAAAGTAGACCAAGACCCAGAGGTACACACCGGCCAGGCTACATAGAAGGCACAACAGCAATATAAGGGGGAGATTACAAGCAGGGAGTGGAAGCCAGCTTTATTACCTGGTATATGGCAAACCCACATATATAAATAATAATAACCCTTCAACAGATACAAACCACTGTGGTTACTGAGAAAACATAATTTATGCTTACCTGATAAATTCCTTTCTTCTGTAGTGTGATCAGTCCACGGGTCATCATTACTTCTGGGATATTACTCCTCCCCAACAGGAAGTGCAAGAGGATTCACCCAGCAGAGCTGCATATAGCTCCTCCCCTCTACGTCACTCCCAGTCATTCGACCAAGGACCAACGAGAAAGGAAAAGCCAAGGGTGAAGTGGTGACTGGAGTATAAATTAAAAAATATTTACCTGCCTTAAAAACAGGGCGGGCCGTGGACTGATCACACTACAGAAGAAAGGAATTTATCAGGTAAGCATAAATTATGTTTTCTTCTGTTAAGTGTGATCAGTCCACGGGTCATCATTACTTCTGGGATACCAATACCAAAGCAAAAGTACACGGATGACGGGAGGGATAGGCAGGCTCTTTATACAGAAGGAACCACTGCCTGAAGAACCTTTCTCCCAAAAATAGCCTCCGATGAAGCAAAAGTGTCAAATTTGTAAAATTTGGAAAAAGTATGAAGCGAAGACCAAGTTGCAGCCTTGCAAATCTGTTCAACAGAGGCCTCATTCTTGAAGGCCCAAGTGGAAGCCACAGCTCTAGTAGAATGAGCTGTAATTCTTTCAGGAGGCTGCTGTCCAGCAGTCTCATAAGCTAAACGAATTATGCTACGAAGCCAAAAAGAAAGAGAGGTAGCGGAAGCTTTTTGACCTCTCCTCTGCCCAGAGTAAATGACAAACAGAGAAGACGTTTGTCGAAATTCCTTAGTTGCCTGTAAGTAAAATTTTAGAGCACGGACTACATCCAGGTTGTGCAGTAGACGTTCCTTCTTTGAAGAAGGATTTGGGCATAAAGAAGGAACAACAATCTCTTGATTGATATCCCTGTTAGTAACTACCTTAGGTAAGAACCCAGGTTTAGTACGCAGGACTACCTTATCCGAATGAAAAATCAAATAAGGAGAATCACAATGTAAGGCTGATAATTCAGAGACTCTTCGAGCCGAGGAAATAGCCATTAAAAATAGAACTTTCCAAGATAACAACTTTATATCAATGGAATGAAGGGGTTCAAACGGAACGCCCTGTAAAACATTAAGAACAAGGTTTAAACTCCATGGTGGAGCAACAGTTTTAAACACAGGCTTAATCCTGGCCAAAGCCTGACAAAAAGCCTGGACGTCAGGAACTTCTGACAGACGTTTGTGTAACAGAATGGACAGAGCTGAGATCTGTCCCTTTAATGAACTAGCAGATAAACCCTTTTCTAAACCTTCTTGTAGAAAAGACAATATCCTAGGAATCCTAACCTTACTCCAAGAGTAACCTTTGGATTCACACCAATATAGGTATTTACGCCATATCTTATGGTAAATCTTTCTGGTAACAGGTTTCCTAGCCTGTATTAAGGTATCAATAACTGACTCAGAAAACCCACGTCTTGATAAAATCAAGCGTTCAATTTCCAAGCAGTCAGCTTCAGAGAAGTTAGATTTTGATGTTTGAAGGGACCCTGTATCAGAAGGTCCTGTTTCAGAGGTAGAGACCAAGGTGGACAGGATGACAAGTCCACCAGGTCTGCATACCAAGTCCTGCGTGGCCACGCAGGTGCTATTAGAATCACTGATGCTCTCTCTTGTTTGATTCTGGCAATCAATCGAGGAAGTAACGGGAAGGGTGGAAACACGTAAGCCATCCTGAAGTCCCAAGGTGCTGTCAGAGCATCTATCAGGACTGCTCCTGGATCCCTGGATCTGGACCCGTAACGAGGAAGCTTGGCGTTCTGTCGAGACGCCATGAGATCTATCTCTGGTTTGCCCCAACGTCGAAGTATTTGGGCAAAGACCTCCGGATGAAGTTCCCACTCCCCCGGATGAAAAGTCTGACGACTTAAGAAATCCGCCTCCCAGTTCTCCACTCCCAGGATGTGGATTGCTGACAGGTGGCAAGAGTGAGACTCTGCCCAGCGAATTATCTTTGATACTTCCATCATAGCTAGGGAGCTTCTTGTCCCTCCCTGATGGTTGATGTAAGCTACAGTCGTGATGTTGTCCGACTGAAACCTGATGAACCCCCGAGTTGTCAACTGGGGCCAAGCCAGGAGGGCATTGAGAACTGCTCTCAATTCCAGAATGTTTATTGGCAGGAGACTCTCCTCCTGACTCCATTGTCCCTGAGCCTTCAGAGAATTCCAGACGGCACCCCAACCTAGAAGGCTGGCGTCTGTTGTTACAATTGTCCAGTCTGGTCTGCTGAATGGCATCCCCCTGGACAGATGTGGCCGAGAAAGCCACCATAGAAGAGAATTTCTGGTCTCTTGATCCAGATTCAGAGAAGGGGATAAGTCTGAGTAATCCCCATTCCACTGACTTAGCATGCACAGTTGCAGTGGTCTGAGGTGTAAGCGTGCAAAGGGTACTATGTCCATTGCCGCTACCATTAAGCCGATTACCTCCATGCATTGAGCCACTGACGGGTGTTGAATGGAATGAAGGGTGCGGCAAGCACTTTGAAGTCTTGTTAGCCTGTCCTCTGTATGAGACTTGGCAGTTTGAAAGCTTGAAGCTTGTATCAGAATGTCGTCTAGGTATGGAGCTACCGAGATTCCCCGCGGTCTTAGTACCGCCAGAAGAGCACCCAGAACCTTTGTGAAGATTCTTGGAGCTGTAGCCAATCCGAATGGAAGAGCCACAAACTGGTAATGCCTGTCTAGGAAGGCAAACCTTAGGTACCGATAATGATCTTTGTGAATCGGTATGTGAAGGTAAGCATCTTTTAAATCTACAGTGGTCATGTACTGACCCTCTTGGATCATAGGTAAAATTGTCCGAATAGTCTCCATCTTGAACGATGGAACTCTTAGGAATTTGTTTAGGATCTTTAAGTCCAGGATTGGTCTGAAAGTTCCCTCTTTTTTGGGAACCACAAACAGATTTGAGTAAAACCCCTGTCCCTGTTCCGATCGTGGAACTGGATGGATTACTCCCATTAACAAGAGCTCTTGTACGCAGCGTAGAAACGCCTCTTTCTTTGTCTGGATTGTTGACAATCTTGACAGATGAAATCTCTCTCTTGGAGGAGAGTATTTGAAGTCCAGAAGGTATCCCTGAGATATTATCTCTAGCGCCCAGGGATCCTGAACATCTCTTGCCCAAGCCTGGGCGAAGAGAGAAAGTCTGCCCCCCACTAGATCCGATCCCGGATCGGGGGCCCTCAATTCATGCTGTTTTAGGGAGTCTGCTTGCCCTTGTTCCAGGACTGGTTAGGTTTCCAGCCTTGTCTGTAGCGAGCAACAGCTCCTTCCTGTTTTGGTGCAGAGGAAGTTGATGCTGCTCCTGCTTTGAAATTACGAAAGGAACGAAAATTAGACTGTCTAGTCTTGGCTTTGGCTTTGTCCTGAGGCAGGGCATGGCCTTTACCTCCTGTAATGTCAGCGATAATCTCTTTCAACCCGGGCCCGAATAAGGTCTGCCCTTTGAAAGGTATATTAAGCAATTTAGACTTAGAAGTAACATCAGCTGACCAGGATTTTAGCCACAGCGCCCTGCGTGCCTGAATGGCGAATCCTGAATTCTTCGCCGTAAGTTTAGTAAGATGTACTACGGCCTCCGAAATGAATGAATTAGCTAGTTTAAGGACTCTAAGCCTGTCCGTAATGTCGTCCAGAGTAGCTGAACCAATGTTCTCTTCCAGAGACTCAATCCAGAATGCCGCTGCAGCCGTGATCGGCGCAATGCATGCAAGGGGTTGCAATATAAAACCTTGTTGAACAAACATTTTCTTAAGGTAACCCTCTAATTTTTTATCCATTGGATCTGAAAAAGCACAGCTATCCTCCACCGGGATAGTGGTACGCTTAGCTAAGGTAGAAACTGCTCCCTCCACCTTAGGGACCGTTTGCCATAAGTCCCTTGTGGTGGCGTCTATTGGAAACATTTTTCTAAATATCGGAGGGGGTGAGAACGGCACACCGGGTCTATCCCACTCCTTAGTAACAATTTCAGTAAGTCTCTTAGGTATAGGAAAAACCTCAGTACTCGTCGGTACCGCAAAATATTTATCCAACCTACACATTTTCTCTGGTATTGCAACTGTGTTACAATCATTCAGAGCCGCTAACACCTCCCCTAGTAATACACGGAGGTTTTCCAGTTTAAATTTAAAATTTGAAATATCTGAATCCAGTCTGTTTGGATCAGAACCGTCACCCACAGAATGAAGCTCTCCGTCCTCATGTTCTGCCACCTGTGACGCAGTGTCTGACATGGCCCTAATATTATCAGCGCACTCTGTTCTCACCCCAGAGTGATCACGCTTACCTCTTAGCTCTGGTAATTTAGCCAAAACCTCAGTCATAACAGTAGCCATATCCTGTAATGTGATTTGTAATGGCCGCCCAGATGTACTCGGCGCTACAATATCACGCACCTCCCTCTGAGCGGGAGATGTAGGTACTGACACGTGAGGCGAGTTAGTCGGCATAACTCTCCCCTCGTTGTTTGGTGAAATTTGTTCAATTTGTACAGATTGACTTTTATTTAAAGTAGCATCAATACAGTTAGTACATAAATTTCTATTGGGCTCCACTTTGGCATTGCAACAAATGACACAGGTATCATCCTCTGAATCAGACATGTTTAACACACTAGCAAATAAACTTGTAACTTGGAAATACAATTCAATTAGAATAATATTAAAACGTACTGTGCCTTTAAGAAGCACAGAAGATCTATGACAGTTGAAAATTAATAAATTGAAACAGTTATAGCCTCAATCCTTGTAAATAACACAACTTTAGCAAAGGTTTAATCCCATTAGCAAAGATAACAAATTCTGAAAGCAGGAAACAAATTACAGAATAAACGTTTTTTATCTCAGTCAAACTATAATTCTCACAGCTCTGCTGAGAGAAATTACCTCCCTCAAAATAAGTTTTGAAGACCCCTGAGCTCTGTAGAGATGAACCGGATCATGCAGGGAATACAATGAGTTGCTGACTGAAATATTTGATGTGTAGAAAAAGCGCCAAAAAACGGCCCCTCCCCCTCACACACAGCAGTGAGGGAGAACAGAAACTGTCAGAAAACAGATTAAGCAACTGCCAAGTGGAAAAATAGTGCCCAAACATTTATTCACTCAGTACCTCAGTAAATGAAAACGATTTTACATTCCAGCAAAAACGTTAAACATAATCTCTAGTTATTAAACAGCGTTATGTATTTCTTACAGTGTAATTCTAGTGAAGTACCATTCCCCAGAATACTGAAGTGTAAAGTATACATACATGACATTATATCGGTATGGCAGGATTTTCTCATCAATTCCATTGTCAGAAAATAAAAACTGCTACATACCTCTATGCAGATTCATCTGCCCGCTGTCCCCTGATCTGAAGTTTACCTCTCCTCAGATGGCCGAGAAACAGCAATATGATCTTAACTACTCCGGCTAAAATCATAACAAAAACTCTGGTAGATTCTTCTTCAAACTCTGCCAGAGAGATAATAACACACTCCGGTGCTATTTTAAAATAACAAACTTTTGATTGAAGATATAAAACTAAGTATAATCACCATAGTCCTCTCACACATCCTATCTAGTCGTTGGGTGCAAGAGAATGACTGGGAGTGACGTAGAGGGGAGGAGCTATATGCAGCTCTGCTGGGTGAATCCTCTTGCACTTCCTGTTGGGGAGGAGTAATATCCCAGAAGTAATGATGACCCGTGGACTGATCACACTTAACAGAAGAAATATAATTCATCAAGCAAGAAAGAGCACCTCTCCCATACGCTTCCTTGTTCTTTTGTTTCTTTTCTTTTTTTCATTATTATACAGTGCTATGCCTCAAAAGAAAGGCCAAAAAACGGAAAAGGGCTCTAATAATAAAACAATAGGACATTACTTGAAATCTATTGACCATAATACACCCTCTCAGATTGATACAGCAGAGGATAGACAGACTGCAGCAACAGCCCAGGAACCCACAATGGACTCAATACCTACAGGCTATGTTACTAAAGCTGATTTGAGCTTGCTTTCCTCTAAAGAAGATATAAGGGTTGCAATGCACGAGGTCAGAACCCTATACAAAGATCTTCACAAGGATATATCTACTCTTAAAGGTAGAGTCACAACAGTAGAGGAGTGGAGTTCCGCGGTCTCAGCTGAACTCAAACTACTTTCTAATAAAGTCACAGCACAAGAGAACTCTATTGAAGCACTACATGAGAAAATAGAGGATTTAGAAAACCGCAGCCGCCGTAACTTGCGGATCAGGGGGGCACCGGAGTCCATTGCTCCTAATGCGGTTTTGGGATATTTAGAATACCTTTTCCGCACCATTAGGGGGACACCCGGGGCACCGGATGTCCCTATTGAAAGAGCCCACAGAGCGCTTAGGGCGAAGCCCCCACCCAAAGCACCTCCCAGGGATAGAATTGTTAAACTGCTCCATTTCCCTGACAAGGAAGACATTTTGAGATACTCAAGAGCAAAGCAGCCAATCAGACACGCTGGGATCAACATACAAATATTCAGTGACATTAGCCCTACCATCCTGCAAAAGCGCAGGTCTCTCTCATTCCTTACATCTGTCCTGCAGGCACATAAAATACCCTACAGATGAGGATTCCCTGTTTCGATAGTCGCCACTAGGGACAATAAGACAGTAACGTATAGAACAAGAGAAGATCTTGCCCGATTCTGCACACAACTTTCTATCGAGGTTCCATCTCCCCCGCAGATAGCCGAAGAGGCAGCACAAAATGCTCAAGATGAGACACGGGAAGAGGGCAGCTCTTCCACACAAGTTGCAGTCTCCCACACAGAGACAGGGGACTAAAACAGATTAGAAAGCTTGGACTCCCTCAATATTGCTAACGGCTGCTTCCTGGAGGTCGCTGCCTTACTTCAGAGATGCAAGTATAATGGCATTATGAACCCTGATTTGTTTACCTGGTTGCCACAGACCAGTTATAGAGGCAATAAAAATAGGAATAATAATGCTCTGCCTCAGACTGCATCCACCCGGGGTATTACAGCCTAATCTTGGGCAATGCCCAAATGCAAGGACAAATATGAGACCAGTTATAATTTTGTTGAAAATAATGTTATCTTAGCAACTTTTAAGACTGTTTTTATTTATGTTGGGCTAATCCCTAAGATATTAATATAGGAACAATGCTGCTCCTCCTCGTTACTTTCTAAATAATTGTAGAAAATACTTTTCAAAGAGGGGACAATGTTGAGATCAGTTATACCTTAAATGACAATATAGTCTAACTGTTTATCTTGAATGTTGTTTCAATTGTTTTACTATACCTTTGGTGTGATATGATGTAAATATTGTTGTGAGTGACATGTCCACAGTTAACATTCTTCCTTTTACATACAGCATTTTCACAGAAACCCAGAAAGTACGTACATCTATTATCATAGCCCGCACACACGTAGTCAACAGTGCTCACCAACACCACACCATCCTCGCATAAAGAAAACATGACACAAAAATAGCATATACACCTGAGGGTAAACCTTGTGCACCCATTAAGACGGGCAAGATGATACAAGTTACCACAAGACCATTACACAAAACCACATACCCTAAGAAAAACTCAAACTCATAAATAACAGTCCTCCACTTTTGCCAGGACACATCCCCATTAGTGTACTAACTTCTTATAGTGCACTCTAGCAAGGAGATTTTCTATTTCTCACTTGCATTTCTACTCTCTCATTTCTTTAACTGATAGATAGTCAGGGCTGTCAATCTGAGGCTCACTTCAATAGCTCCAGGTTGTTCAGTCTAGAGGCTACTTATATCCTTTCTCTCTCTTACCTATTATCTAGCTCTTCTTATACCCCTCTTCCCTGTAAGTCTTCCCCTCCTCCTTCCCCTATAAAGTTTTGTTGTTTTTTTTCTCAAAAATGCAAACCTCACACTCCCGTAGACGGGACCATACTTTGACCTTGATGACAATTAACACACACGGACTGAACAGCCCAGGGAAATGCTCTGTAGCGATGCGAGAGTTCTCTAGGATTCACAGTTCCATAGTCTTCCTAGAAGAGACACATTTTCAGAGAGGGAGGGAGCCAAAATGGTCATCACAGAAGTATCCTGTTGCTTTCTTTGCATCGGGACCCCAAAAAAAGAATGGAGTGGGCATCTTAATGCACAACTCAACAGACTTTCAAATCTCATCAACACACAAAGACCCAGAGGGCAGGTACTTACTTCTAGTGGGCCTCCTTTTTGAGAGACCAATCTCACTTCTAAATGTGTATGCACCTAACATGCAGCAGCACCGCTTTTTTAAAAAAATAACTGGGCTACTTCTAGATCATGCAAAGGGTGCGGTAATGCTGGGCGGGGATTTTAACGTTCCATTGCAACCAACATTAGATACATCCAACTCAGGGTCCAGTGTCTCCAAAATGATATTGAAATCGATTAAAACATCTCTAGCGAGCCTAAACCTCCATGATATATGGAGAACACTCCATCCAACGAGGAGGGATTACACCTACCTTTCCAATGTCTTCCACAAATATTCTCGCATTGATTACTGGTTCACTGACTCAACTAGTCTCTCAATAATACACTCATGTCAAATAGGGTCAAACACATGGACAGATCACGCCCCAGTAATATGTGATATTGTGTGGCCGGAAGTTCCCCTGACTACATTTGGCGACTGGACAACCATATATTTACAGACCCGACAGCAGTGAATCTATTGGACACAGCACTGACGGAGTATTTTTCATTTAATAACCATACTGATACTTCTCGCACAACAAATTGGGAAGCGCACAAATGTGTCATTAGAGGCGAATTCTTAAAGTTGAAAGCTAAAAACATGAAAGAAAGACGGATCCGTCATGAGCAAGTCCATGCTAAAATAACTAAATTAGAAACGGCACATAAAGCAAACCCACAAGATAAGGACATCTCATATAACTTGCAGCAGGCCAAATTAGAACTTAGAGACATATTAACAGCTGAATCCCGACAACAAGCTCTATACCTGAGACAATTGTATTTTGATCAGGGGAACAAGCCAGGCAAACTTTTGGCCAGGTCAATAAAATGCAAAAGACTAAAAACCTTTATTCATACACTCACAGATGGTAAGGGAGGGACAGTGCAGGATAGTAAGGGGATAGCAAATACCCTGAGAGATTTTTACAACAAATTGTACAACTTAGACCCCCCGGGCCCCAACACTTAGTAAGCAGGACAACATAACCACAAAGGAATTATTAAGAAAAGACTACTTGACGAATTTACCACTAACCAAACTAACAACAGAGGACTACGGTTCATTAGACATGCCTATCACATCAGACGAAATATGCGAAGCAATAAAAAACCTCCCAACAGGGAAAAGTCCGGGCCCAGATGGCCTTACACCTAAATATTATAAAATATTCAAATACACCCTCGTTCACCACCTACAAGCCCTATTTAACGAATTAGCTAAAACCAAAACTCTACCCCCCCTCCATGCTTGAGGCCCATATAACAGTATTACCGAAGCCCAGTAAGAAGCCAGATAAACCAGGGAACTTCAGGTCCATATCCCTTTTGAACACTGATGTCAAAATTCTGGCAAAAGTGCTAGTAACTAGACTTAATAGATACCTCCCCGATCTAATATCCACGGACCAAGCGGGTTTTGTCCCAGGGCATGAAGCCAGGGACAACACCTTAAGAGTCTTCCAGTTAATCAATTATGCCAAACAACAATCTGTTCCGCTGACTCTGTTCTCATCGGACGCCGAAAAGGCGTTCGACAGAGTGGACTGGTGCTTCCTCAAAGAGGTATTACTCAAAATGAATTTTGGCACTCCCTACCTCAACATGGTGTTCTCCCTATATTCCAATCCCAACACCAAGATCAGGACCAATGGCATGTTATCGGACCCGTTCGTTATTATGAATGGTACATGACAGGGCCCCCTCTCCCCATTGTTGTTTGTGCTATCAATCGAGGCCTTAGCAGTCTCTATACGGCTCAATCAAAGCATTACAGGCATTTTGGTGGGGGATAGGGAACATAAAATGATCATGTACGCCGATGATATACTATTTACTATCACCAACACAGAAACCACTCTTCCAAACATTCTATCGGAACTACATAGATATGGTCAGGTGTCCAACTTCCACCTTAACGTCACATAATCTGAACTTTTAAACATTTCAGCCACCCCACAAACTATCACCCAAATGGAAGATACCCTCCACATACAAATAGCTAAAAAACACATGAAGTATTTGGGGATTAATTTAGCAAGCAGAGACAATGATATCATTCTTTACAACTATCAAAAGCTAAAAAATGAAATAGCGAATGACCTACAACTCTGGAATAACAAGCCCATTTCATGGTTAGGCAGGATGGGCATAATAAAAATGAATATCCTACCACGGATCCTGTATATCTTTCAGGCACTACCGATCCCACTGCCCCAAATATATCTCACTCAACTACAAAAAATTATTGATAATTATATTTGGCAGGGAAGGAAGGGCAGGACAAGTAGGCAAACACTACATATGCCAAAACACAGAGGAGGATTGGGTCTCCCCAATCTTAAATTATAATCACAACAATACTCAGAAGGCATGGGTACATCTAGACAATCAGATCTTCTCCAAAGGTAATATGGCCACTTTGGCATGGATCGAACCGCGCCATAGACCCTCGACTTTGAAATCTTTCCCTATCACGCGGGAAACATTTAGAGAATGGGATAAAACCATCTCTTCACTTTACTCCCCGCTCCTACCCCTGAGAGAACATCCAGGGATCCCACTAACACATAAAAAACTGGCACATAGACGACCATATAAATTGAGAGACGGGATATTGCATTTCGCCCTAGATGGGGGTGACATAGCCCCTTTGGAAACTCTTCAACAATGGGACGAGAATTTGTTCTCGTCCTGGTTCGCTCGCTCCCAAATCAAACATTTTGTTACCTCACATAGATATAAGAGCATGTTTAATAGGGAACTCACCCCTTTTGAACAATGGTGCATACAACAGAACTCCCCAAGGCATACCATATCCCTTATATATAAGCTACTGTTAGTACGTGATGACCAGTCACTAACAACCTACACACAATTGTGGGATAGAGAGACTAATACAGACACACAGCCCATCGACTGGAGAATAGCATTTCAGACTGCAGCAAAAGCATCCTCTTCTGCTAATATACAGGAAATGCACTTTAAACTTTTGAGTAGATGGTACCTCACTCCTGTAAGACTACATAGAACTAATCCACAGATCACAGACATGTGCTGGAGGGGTTGTGGCCAGAGTGGGACAATGTACCATATATGGTGGACTTGCCCAATAATAATACCCTACTGGGAGACCGTGTTTTCTGCAGTCTCAGAAATAATAGGCACTACTTTACTACCCCACATATACACTTTAATGTTTCAGGGCCTCCCCAAAATTCAAAACAAAGCCACAAGGGCACTACTCCTATTAATGATCAATGGGGCTAAAAAGCTCATTCCAAAATGCTGGAAATCAGCAGCTCCAACGACGTTAAGTGACTGGCGTACGCAGGTGACGGACTTAATTGTACTGGAACAATATCACTTCATGAAAACGAACAAATTAGACCTGCACTGTTTATTGACCGAGACATAGGAGAAGTACAACTCTCCCGCTCAACCGGCTGTGCGCCCCCAGGATACAACTCCATAAAAAGACCATGTTTAATCACGTAATGCATTCAATGGCCTAACGAATGGACTTAACCTACACATCTTTCAACAAACAGGTAAAACCTATGGAGGAGCGAGCTGCCTGCAGCTATGACATTACATATGGCTGCATAGGCATGGCCCTGCATGTACACGTGTGGATGTAAATGCGCACTCACACGCATTAGCATTATTCCTCACCCTCCTTTTTTTTCTTTTCTTTTTTTCCCCATTTCCCCCCTCCCCCTCCCCCTCCTCACTCTCCTTATTCATCCTCTCTCCCCCCCCCACACTTCTCTTCTTTCTGCTTCTTCTTACTATCCACTTTCTTATAAGAACACACATTGTCCACATGTTATATGGAAAGCACTCCCTTTAACGTTAGAGTCCACCTCGGGAATGGACAGTTATGACCCGTTAGTCCCGAATTTTATCACTGTCTTAAATGATTATTTTGCAGAGATGAGCGGTGGAAGATCTTGTACATTTTTAGTGCAATTAACCATCATCTTTGTTTCCTTTTTTCTTTTTATGTTGTACAATGTTCGCTATTGTATTCTTGAAATCCTCAATAAAAATGATTTGAAAAAATAAATAAAAATATATCCTTTATTGGCACAAAAATGTAACAAACTAGTGACGTTTCGGGATATCCCCCTTAATCATACATCAGATGTATGATTAAGGGGGATACCCCAAATGTCACTAGTTTGTTACATTTTTGTGCCAATAGAGGATATTTTTATCACAGTGCTGTGGACTATTACAGTATTTTCAAGACTTTGAGGGTATTGGTAGCTACCCTGGTCTTCATCAAGCACTACATGCTACTTTCTGCTGTATTACCCTCTATGTCATTATAAACATGTGAAGGTTTTTCTCCCGTGTGACTCCTTTCATGAGTTTTCAGACTATCCATTCGTGTAAACCTTTTTCCACACTCTGTACATGAGAAAGGCTTTTCCCCTGTGTGAATCCTTTCATGAGTTTTCAGATGACTTTTATGTGTAAAACTTTTTCCACATTCTGTACATGTGAAAGGCTTTTCTCCTGTGTGACTCCTTTCATGAATTTTCAGACTATTTATTTGTGTAAAACATTTTCCACATTCTTTACATGTGAACGGCTTTTCTACTGTGTGAATCCTTTCATGATATTTCAGACTAATCATTTGTGTAAAGCTTTTTCCACACTCTGTACATGTGAAAGGCTTTTCTCCTGTGTGAATCCTTTCATGAGTTTTCAGACTACTTATTTGTGTAAAACATTTTCCACACTCTGTACATGTGAAAGGCTTTTCTCCTGTGTGACTCCTTTCATGAGTTTTCAGACTATCCTTTCGTGAAAACCTTTTTCCACACTCGGTACATTTGAAAGGATTTTCCCCAGTGTGAATCCTTTCATGAGTTCTCAGATGACTTATATGTGCAAAACCTTTTCCACACTCTGTACATGTGAAAGGCTTTTCTCCTGTGTGACTCCTTTCATGAGTTTTCAGACTATTTATTTGTGTAAAACTTTTTCCACACTCTTTACATATGAAAGGCTTTTCTCCTGTGTGAATCCTTTCATGAGATGTCAGATGACTTATATGTGTAAAACTTTTTCCACACTCTGTACATGTGAAAGGCTTTTCCCCTGTGTGAATCCTTTCATGAGTTTTCAGACTATTTATTTGTGTAAAACATTTTCCACACACTTTACATGTGAAAGGCTTTTCCCCTGTGTGACTTCTTTCATGAGTTTTCAGATGACTTATATGTGTAAAACTTTTTCCACACATTGTACATGTGAAAGGCTTTTCCCCTGTGTGACTCCTTTCATGAGTTTTCAGATTACTCTTTTGTGTAAATTTTTTTCCACATTTTGTACATGTGAAAGGTTTTTGCCCTGTGTGAATTCTTTCATGAGATTTCAGATCAGACTTAAATCTAAAACCTTTCCCACACTCTGTACATATGAATGGTTTCTTCCCTGTGTGGTTCCTTTCATAAGGTATAAGGCTTAAAGCTTTTTGGTCCGTGTGGGTATTTTTATGAGATGTGAGGTCTCCCTTGGAAGTGAAACATTCCCCACATTCTGTACATGTGTGAGGTTTTACAACTGTGTGAACTGTGTGGTGGTCAAGGAGATGCAAATTACATGTGAAGCTTTTCTCACATTCTGCACATTTGAATGGTTTCTTATTTGTATGAATCTTTTGGCTAGACTGAAGACTTTCCCCTTTTTTTAAATGTTTTGAAAACCCAGTAAGTGCATGTGGTTTATCCTCTGGGATAATCATTTCACTAGATAAGACATAAATGTCGTCCTCTTGTTTGATGATTAAATTACTCTCTGTACATAATGACTGCTGCCCAGTTCCTGTCAATTCAACAAATATCTGCTGTGAGTTCCCCAATGTTGGTGAATAGTCATTGGTGTTTAAGACATTTGGAGTTTTTGGTATCATTCTGATGCTTCCTGTCGTGAAGGATGGATAAGAACTATTGATGGGTTTGTCTACATAAAAAGAAATGAAAAAAGAAAATAAACGTTTATTCTTCATAATAGAATCATCTTTATCAAAAATCCTATTATTTATTTACACTCCATAAAATGTCTTCTGGTTTGTGTTAATTTTTTAATTGAGTAACATGTAAATCAAAAATTCAAACAGCGGAAGACAAATAATGTAAATATTTCTTCATCATAATAATATAATAAAATACAGATTATTGATTAAAAAATGTTATAGGTCCCCATTAAAATTGTGCAGGTGGACTCATCGGACGAATGAAAAACTTACAAGGTACACTAGGCAGTATGGAGAGCAGCGTGTCAGCTATGTGATTATCATAAATTAAGCACTCCGAGAGGGGCGGAGTCTGGAGCCCATGAGAGTGGCCGCATAATCTTGCTGCTCTGATCCTACTTATCCAATTTACACCTCTATCCATTGTTTTTCGTAGTGACGAATTCTGAAAAATTCTTTGGACACACCGTGGACTCTCTCCTAACTGTTGGTGTAAGCCAAATTTATTCTCAGATGCTATTTTTTTAATTAGGATCGGCGCTCTACTCTGCACTTATACAAGTGGCGGCCATCTTTCTTCCCTCGTGGCTATGGATTTTTACACATCTACCCGGACTACCAGGACATATTAAGGACTTTTACCACAATCTATACCCCCCGGCGGGCTCTCTGTAGACCTGTCATTAAGGAGCAGTGCTACCTCTTTCACCACTGCAACTGCACCATTCATTGTGGGGAACTAATACCGTATCTGTCAAATGGAGCCTGACAACTCTATTTTATATAGACAGATTAAGGAACTTATTATGACAGCTTGGGAAAACAGCATTGACCCCACTCAGCAGCCTAACAATGGCATTGTCAGAAAAGAAGATCCCAAGATGGAGCTTACTAACACGGATGGGGTAATGCTGTCTCTGCCTACTCTAACTCCTGCTGCTCCGGTTTCTACAGAAGCTATGGTGAGATGTGATATGGGAGAGGAGCTAGATCAACGCACCACTGCGCAGACTAATGCTGCGATCTTCAAGCTAGTTAAGCCGACACTGGGAGGTGAAGTGCGCATACCCGCTGCGGCTGCAGCTCTGGCCCTAGTTCCATCTCATTTCAGACCTAGCATTTTAAGGGGCCTCGGATGGAAGACAAGTATGTGGCGTAATGTTTCCCAGAACTATCCAGGTCAACATGCTGGACTAGCTTATTATAAAACAGGAGTGGGCTAAACATTAAGCTATCAGTGGTCACAGCTGCTGGGTGGTGATTTACGGAGGTTCCAGCATTAACAGACGATCTAGACCTATGGTCATGAATGGACTAATGCATGAGCAACGCAGCTCATTGGTATTTTGCACCGCAAGGTTTTACTTTTACTTTCCAGTTGCCAGTTACGTTCTTATGTTTGGAGGTATAATGCCTCTGCATTTTTATTCCTAATGTGTTTACCAGTTATAGACTCATTGGGACTGCTGGAGCGAGATATCACAAATGTTTTTCATGCTAGCAGATGTTGGTTGACTATTACAGTACACGTTGAATGCTTGTTTAATGTCTATTTACAGAACTACTTAATGTGCCCACAATATCCCAATTGAACGGCTTCTAATTATACTTTCTGTACTTTAATGCTAATAAATTTTGCAGTGATTTTGTACCTGCCAGTTAGTCATTTTATGGAACAAGTAGAGCAGAAAACTGACGATACTCCTCTTATAATTACTTAATAGCATCTATATTAGAAGCTGTATGTTTATCCTTATATTCTTAACTGGTTATATTTAGATGCCTATTTAATCTGGATAGACTCCATATATGCAGGTTTACAACATTTGACAGATTGAGACTTGAGAAAAAGGATTTAATAGTTGAACAGGGATGGCATGAGTAAATGCAGCTAGTTGCAATAACTAAACTTTCCCTTTTAAGATGTTTGCAGGTCAAACATCTTTATTCTCTTTCATCGTGTAGCCATCATTTTATTAATATTACTTTTATTTAGGTCTCCCTAACTGCACCCGAGAGTGATTGCCCTTTATCTCTCATTCTGTATGACCTGGGTCTTGCTGTCTGCGGCCGAGACAGCGAGTTCCTATATTTGCCTAAAAGCAATTAGAAGTCTCATATCTGTATATAATTTGGTGACAGCTGTGTTAATAATAACCCCTATTAAAAAGAAATCCTAGCTTAGCTTCATGTTGGGATATGATAGTTGTTACCATAACCCTGTTCCCCATAAGACATGCGCCCCTACCTCTAAAGGTATACAGCTTTATTGATGTTAGAATGCCATTCATGATTAGATTCCATAGAGGTCCTTGTATCTTAGACTTTCATGGTATATCTACTCTACAGGAAAAACAATTTTATTCTTCCCCCTACCTAGAGAATAAGTTATGACAATATCAAAACTTAAAATCCGAGGTAAACAGAGTAAGATCCATGAGTGGTCTTCTTTAATACAGGTAGCCCCCTATTGTAACAGAAATCCCACCTGGTCAGGGGTCCAAGAGTGGCCCTTTTATTGTGCTAGGAGGCTTAATTTAACATTGGCAGGATTGCATTATGTTTATATAGAGTATTATCAACACTATTTACCCTGTTATTTTATTGGCTGAGATTACTAATAATACTTATACTTATATCTTATTCACTGTATGATGAATCTTGTACTAAGTTTCCTGTGATAGTACGTATGTAATGCTTAAATAATTTGTTTGTATGCCATACTTTACCTCAATAAAAATATTTTAAAATAAAATAAAAAAATGTGCAGGTGGATAATGTTCTCAGCCAGGGAACAAGTACATCTGTATTCTGGGCAAAAGAGGTGGCATCCACCATCCTCATTTAACATTGTACAAGCAAATGCACACACAGCCCTGCCCGACTCATACTCAACCAGTTGGGTGAGAATATGATGGCTTAATTATCACAGACTAATAATTAGTGTGAGATATTTTGAAAGGCTAAGTAGCAGCGATCTTATGATGTTTCTTAGCTTGCTGTTGCAGTTGTTTTATTTATATAATCAGCCAAAAAAATATTACTTTTAATAATAATCACTGTTAAAGGGAAGGTCACCCAAAAATGCTCTCCCATTTAAATTGTTCCCAGTGATCCATTTTACCTGCTGGAGTGTATTAAATTGTTTACAAGTAGCTCTTTTACTCCTATTTCAGCCTTTGAAATAGCTGATTTAGCTTGTGGAATCCCAATCTATACTGAAAGTTTTGATACTGGAGTCTCAGCTATTGAATAGCCTAAGTAAACACGGCCAGTAGAAGAAATTACACTGCCAGTGCAGGATAGTTAAATAATAACATGATGTTCCATTGTTCTCTCTATGTATTGAGCTTTAGTTTTTCAGACAAATATAAGATAAGGAAGCAAATATGTGTACACAAAGTGATAACATAATGAAATATGATATTACCTGAAGCTCAACCCATTGTAATAGGCTGTGGTTTAAAAGCACAAAACCAGCTACTTCATATACACAAATAAACCTGAAATTGCAATTCCTGATACATTTTATATAGTGCAGCTAGTATAACAAGTCATTGAAAATATATTAACATAAAAACAATTTTTTTTTAATGAGTGCTCTATTCTATTTCAAAGTAATTAAAGTCAGCATAATATCTATTTTACTCACCTAACACATATGAGTTCATGCTGATAACAGGCTCCAATGTCTGTGCTCAGGAAAATGGTTCCCTTATTCACTCCAGTTACATCAATACCTGATATCTCTCAGTGCTCTGGCCGTGTCTGTAAAAAGTATATTAAATGGTTTAGACAGATAATAATAAATAATGGTTCTGATTAACTGTACGTATGGTATAATTAAAGGCACACATAACAATTCATGTGATACAGATCAGCTGTTTAGGTTATTACATATGTGCTATTGATACAGCACAAGCATTTTGTACAGTTAGCTCTGTGGGTGTTACAGTTGCACCTTAAATATTAATCTTTCAAAAACTTTAAAATATAAGCTCAGGAGTAGACAATCTATTTATAAGTGGGACATACTACAGCTTTACAAATATATTATAATCATTTTTAATATAATTTATGAAAGAGCGGCACTTACACATCAACAATATTCCTGAAAAGAAATGTTAAATAAGAGTTGATTAAGTGTAAGTTAAATCTAATACTACAGTATTGGAATTGTACTTCCTACTAATCTCACTGTCAGACATTTTGTATTCACTAAAAAAAGGCTAGATTACAAGTGGCAAGGTAAAACATTTCCGTTTGTCGGGTTGCGCTCGTATTACAAGTTAAAAAAAAAAAAAATTTGCGCAAGCGTTAACCGGTCTAGCGAAAAAGTCCTAACTTAAATTATCGCATGCATGTAATCCCCCATAGAAGTCAATGGAGAAAAAAAAAAGTGGAAAGAAACCTAACACCCGACTATTACGCAAATGCAATCCCATTTTCGCATCCATTGTGCAAACAATGTAGCATATTCATGTTAGCAAATGAAAATACATAGATAAAATCTTTATTAAACATGAATATTGCATACATATGTTTTATCATGTTTTCATCTACATATGGCAAAGGGCTCTAATGCACTTATATTTATGGCTATATAGCGGGTATTAAAAATAATCACCCCCTGAAATAAAGACAGACACAGTTTTTGTTTATCCAGTTGTAATTACTCAGTGCAACTTATAACACCCAAGTGAAAGATACAACACCAACATATCAGGCAAAAAAAACAATTCAAAAACAGAATCAGTGAGTTGGAAAAAGGATCACCCCCTTGTATCAGTATTTTTTGAACCACATTTGCTTTAAAGGGACAGTTTACTCAAAATATTTCTTCCATTTAATTTGTTCCCAATGATCAACTTTACATGCTGGAAGTGTATTAAATTGTTTACAAGTATTTCCTTTATCCTTATATTGGCATTTGACATAGTTGAAATAGCCTGTGGTATCCCCACCTATTCTGAAAGTTTCTGGCCTTAGGGCCAAGCTATAGATACGTTGTGTAAACACAGACAGCAGAAGAAATTACAATCCCAGTGGGTATAGAAGAGATAAAGGTAATACAATGTTAATGTTCCATTGTTCTATCCAAGTATTGGTGATTGGTTTATGGACAGATATAAGATAAAGAAGCAGGTATATGTACACAATGTGATAAAGTAATGAGATCTGATTATACCTACAAACTCAACCAATTCTATTAGGTTGTGGCTTCAAAACACAAAATCAGCTATTTCATATACACAAACCCTAAAAAGCAAATCTCATCATTTTATACTCTGCAGCTAGTAAAAAAAAGTAATTGGAAATACATTAAGGAAAAAAAAAACTATTTTATATTATACTGTACCTTTAATTACAACCTTTAGTTTGTTGGGATATGTCTCTACTAACTTTACACATCTGGACAGTGCAATATTTGCCCACTCTTCTTTGCAGTACTACTCCAGTTTTGTTACATTTGATGGTGACTGTTTGTTGACTGCAGTTTTCAAGTCATGCCACAGATATTCAATGGGGTTTAAGTCTGGGCTCTGACTAGGCCATTCACCTTTTTGTACTTCAACCACTGTGTGGTCATTGTTGGTGTGTGCTTTGGGTCATTGTCATGTTTGAAGGTAAACCTTCTTCCCATTGAGAACTTCCTGGCAGAGAGTAGCAGATTTTACTCAAGAAATTGAGGGTATTTTGCCCCATACATTATTCCTTCTATCCTGACCAGTGCTCTAGTGCCTGCTGCAGAGAAACACCCCCATAACAGGATATTACCACCTCCGTGCTTTACTGTAGGTATGGTGTTACTTGGATGGTGAGCTGTATTGTTGAGGCCAAAAAAAATAAATTTTAGTCTCCTCTGTCCATGACACCTTTTCCATGTGACCTCAGAATTTCCTAGGTGTGTTATGGCAAAGCTCAGTTGTGACTACATGTGGCCTTTCTTGAGGAGTGGCTTTTTTCTTGCAACCATCCCATACAAGCCACATCTGTGGAGAATTTGTGATATTGTTGTCACATACACACAATGACCACTCTTTGTCAAAAATTCCTGCAACTGCTTCAGAGTTGCTGTGGACCTCTGACCAGTCTCTGACCAGTTTCCTTCCGGCTCTTTCATCCAGTGTGGAAACATAGAAACATAGATATTGACGGCAGATAAGAGCCATAGGCAGAGAAAGTCTGCCCGACCTTACCTATCAGTATAAACGTATCTAGTTCGTAGGATAGCCTTATGCTTGTCCCATGCATTTTTAAAGTCCCCCACAGTGTTTGTTGCTACTACCTCTTGAGGAAGTTTATTCCATAAATCAATCACTCTTTCTCTAAAGATGTGCTTCCTCAAATTACTCCTGAATCTACTACCCTTTAGATTGAGCTCATGACCCCTTGTTCTTGAATTTTCAATTTTATGTAAAATACCCACAGCCTCAGTTTTACTAAACCCTTTAATGTACTTGAAAGTTGCTATCATATCACCTCTTTCCCTTCTCTCCTCTAAGATATACATATTTAGGTCATTGAGCCTATCCTGGTAAGTTTTATTTTTTAGACCATGTACCATTTTGGTAGCCCTCCTTTGCACAGATTCAAGTTTGTTAATATCCTTCTGAAGATATGGCCTCCAGAACTGCACACAATACTCAAGATGAGGCCTAACTAATGATCTATAAAACGGCATAAGAACCTTACTATTTCTGCTGCAAATACCTCTACCAATACATCCAAGCATTCTGCTAGCCTTACTCGCTGCATTACTACATTGTTTACTAAGTTTTAAATCATCTGAAATAATAATTCCCAAGTCCTGTTCCTCATCTGTAACAGTCAGTAAAGTGTCATTGAGTCTGTAATTAACATTTGGATTTTTCTTCCCTAAATGCATTATTTTACACTTTGCTGTGTTAAACTTTAGATCCCAGTCGTTTGTCCAATCCTCCAATTGTTGTATATCACTTCTCATTTTGTCTACCCCCCTGAAACATCCACTCTGTTACAAATTTTTGTATCATCTGCAAAGAGACATACTTTCCCCTATAGCCCTTTGCTGATATCGCAGATAAATATGTTAAACAAAACAGGCCCCAGAACTGACCCCTGAGGAACACCACTAGTAACAGCCCCCTCTGTTGAATGAACTCCATTTACTAAGACACTTTGTTTTCTGTCCTTAAGCCAGCATTCTACCCAGTTCACATTTTTTTAATCTAGACCAAGGAGATACAGTTTGTGAATTAGTTTATTGTGTGGGACGGTGTCAAATGCTTTGCTGAAATCTAGATATGCTACATCAACTGCTCCACCCTTGTCTAATACTTTTGTTACATAATCAAAGAAGTCAATTAGATTAGTCTGGAGCGACATCCTGATCCAGAGAGGGTCTGTGTTGCACCAAACACCTTCCACTTCTTAATAATAGAGTTCACTGTGCTTCTAGGCATTGATAAAGCCTTTGATAATTTCTTGTATCCATCTTCTGACTTATGCCTGTCTACAACATTATCCCAGAGATCTTTTGTCAGTGCCTTGCCATCCATAGTTGATTATTTGCTTCAGTTGCACTACCAGGGACTGAGATGCTCCAGGAAATCTGGAGCTAATCAATATGCCCACAGTTGAAGGTCAAATGGAATTGTGTGTGCATTTGAGAAGGTGATAAGCTACACCTGATTGAGTTTACAAGTAGTTTTAGGAGGGGGTGATGCTTTTTCCAACTCAATGATTCTGTTTTTGAATTGTCTATTTTTGCCTGACAGGTTATATTTTTCAACTGGATAAACAAAAACTGTGTCTGTCTTCATTGCAGGCTGCAAAGCAACAAAATGTGATTATTTTCAAGGGGTGATTCTTTTCAATACCCTCTGTATTTATATGATATATATTTATATTTATGTATATGTATATATGTATTAATATTTATTTATTATTGTGTGCAATAAAAAAAATATATTAAGACAGTGTTAATATGAGTGTAAGTGTACTTTGCAATGTATTTTTGAAGTACTGTGTACAACTTTTTGTTAAAAACAAAACAAAACAATAAACCACAGCTCTAAGATTGCTGTAAAGATTGAAGCTTAAATAGCGCAATCGTAATTTCGCTCAATATGTAATACAAGCTCAATGGTAAGGGGGTGCAAATGATCGTGATAACACTAGCACAAGCATTAGCATCTCACTTGTTATATATCCAAAAATGTATACTAAAAACCACACACAAATAGTGATAATAATACAGACCAGTATACAACGGCTTTCTAAAAGAAGAGGACAGACCATCTGCTACTTTTTCCTCAGCCTGCATAACCTTAATCCCTAAAACCCGGTAAGAATCACTCTCTGCCAGAGTCATACTGCCTTATCTTTCTCCTCAATACGGATTATAAGACTTTCACAAAGATTCTGGCTGAACGTCTGAAGAATATCCTTCCTTCATAACTACACCCCGACCAAACAGGCTTTGTGTCTCACCATACTTCAGTGACCAATTTAAGATGGGTGCTACATGTCGTTGACCACTATTGGGAGAGTGATAGATAAGAGTCGGTAGCCCCTCAAAGCGAAGCCTTTCTTTTATCCCTCAATGCAGAAAAGGCCTTCGATCTTGTCAAATAGGACTATCTTTTCAAAGCGCTTAACAGATATAATTTCCAAGGCCCTTTTTTAAATGCACTCCATAAAATATACTCTACCCCTATAGCTCAAATACTGGTAAATTGATTCTTTTCCACAGATTTCACCCTGGAAAGGGGCACTAGACAGGGATGTCCCCTTTCACCCCTGATTTTTTACCTAGCTCTGGAGCCTCTGGCTGTCAAATTGAGACTTCCCGGGGGTGTCCATCGGATGTAGCATTCACAAGCTTGCACTATATGCAGACAATATGCTCCTGTTTATAGAGTCCCCAGGCAAATACATAACAATAATCTTTGCAAATCTGGAGACCTTTGGCAAATTTTTGGGATACAAAATTAATAATTCCAAATCAGAAAACCTGTGGTTAACACAAGGTACCTCAAAAGTAATTTCCTACCCATTTGTCGAAGTACCTAATTCACTCACCTATCTAGGTATCCAATTGCATAGAAACCCAAATAAACGTTATGACCTAAATATAAAAAAACTGTGCACCTTACTCTACACTCTACTCACCAACTGGAGAAACCTCCCCTTAAACCTCTTGGGCCGTGTCAATCTTCTTAAAATGTCCTTACTCCCAAAACTTTTGTTCCCATTACTCATGTTGCCCCTCCTAATGACTAACAAATATATTAAAAATTTAGAAAGAGCAATCACTCAGTTCCTATGGTGAGGGACCCCCCCCCCAGAATAGCTGCATATAGACTACACCTCCCTTATACAAGTGGTGGGCTAGTCCTACCTAATCTTAAGTACTATAACTGAGCAACTTTACTAAGGCTAGTGACAGAATGGCAGCTTGGCACAGCCCATTTTTACAATGTATCTTTGGAAAATGCGGTAACTGCATCCTATGCCCTATCCTCCCTTCCATACTACACAGCCAAATCGCTACCACTATCTCTTAAGAACAATAATCTATACAAAGACTCTCTGAGGGCTTGGTCACTAGCCCATAAAATGTTCACATCCCACCCCTAAACTCATATCTCTAATAGGGAACAGTGTTTTCCCCGCAGGGAATGAAAATGCCCCCTTTGCAGTCTGGTGGGAGAAGGGACTTAGAACAGTGGGGGATGCTCTAGACCCTTTGCTGCAAACCGTCAGATCCTTCCAAGAGCTCAAAGACAGATATGACATTTCAAATAAACATTTTTATGCATACTCTCTGACATTATACCATTAATATGATATCTAAAAACCCAGCCTTTTGGAATCCCACACCATTCATTACTGTCCGGTTGGCTTTTGGTGTTGGGCATTTCTCAATTACAAGTTTCTACCAAGACATCCTTAAACATCCCACTAATAAGATTCAAAATATAATATTGGAAAGACTGCGACCAGATATGAATGCTGACATAACTATACAGGATATTAGGAATAGCTTGGAACTTGCTAAAAATCTACCCTATATCTAACATTGAGAGAAGCTCAGGCTAGACTAATAAACAGAGACTACATCATCTCCAGGAGATGGGTAAAATGGAACCCTACTCACCCAAACTGCTGTATTAAATGCCACTATGCTAAGCCCTCCATGACCCATTACTTCTATGAATGCCCAAAGGTTAAGCACTTTTAGAATTGCCTTCAATACTGGATCAACATAACGCTATCCATAGAACTAACATTTTCAACTGACATATTTTTATTCAAATAGTTAATATTCACAGTAAACTACACCCCTTACTAACCCTTTTCATTCTAATTGCCAGACAATGTATCCTAACCCTGTGGTGCTCAAAAACTCCACCCTCTTTGATCCAATTTAAAGGGACAGTCAACCCAAAAGTTAAGTTATACATATAAACTTTCCATCAATCATCATTTACCAATGTAGCCCAGTTTTCTAATATATTGTGTTTGCCAGTAAAATAAATTACTGTTCATACCGCAGCCATTTCAAAATGTCCGTTAAGGCCCTCCTATTTTTTTGTCATTAGTGACATCAGCATGTTCTTGTGATCTGTGTAATTTTTCTAGCCTCCTCGTAACCGTTTTTTGCGCATGCGCAATGCACCTATTCTACTGAAGCCGTTTACGAGGAGGATAGTTTGGAATCCTCAGAAAATGATCCTTCCTTTATCAAATGCTTTCTATTATCCAACAGCTTAGCAATATCTTCACTGGGAAGCGGACATAACCAGGATAGATCTATAGAAATGGGGTTTCACTGGAGGATGGACAGTTATAAGAGTCATGGGCAGGCAGAACATTTCCAAAGCTACCACAATAATTTAAAAAGCTTGCAATCAATAGAGAAGTACAACGGGTGTCTCACTGAGCATCAAGGACCTATTATCCTATAAAAACTCATAAAACCCTCAGGCTCTCTGCACGTGAAAGGGAAGCAAAAAAACAAACCGCAGCATGAAGCTTTTTCTAACGCTGTCATCTTGATTGTTGTGCAGCTGTATCCTTATGGTGCTGCCCATATGTAAGCCTAAACCCCATTACTGCAGGTTGGTTCCTGCACAAGAACAGTTTTGCTGAATAAAACAACCAAATGTTCAGAGACACACACAAGATGTTAGTAGCCCACAGATACACAATATAATACTACTAATAATAACAATAATAATAATACTAATAATAATAATACTACTACTAATAATAATAATAATAATGATGCCCCCATTTACCTTATTTTGCAGCTATTCTGTCCTGCTCCAGATACAGCCCTGATTTACTTATGGTTTTATAACCTGCTATTTTCATCACACTGTGCTAATGAGTGAGAAATTTCCTACTTTTAACCTAGCATGTTTTATTATTATTATTTCAATTGGGTATCTCCCAGAATACACGCCGAGAAGTCACATGTTAAGCAGCAGCCAATCAGACAAAAGAAAATATGCAACCATTTCAAAGACAGTTTGGGTGCCTTTTATCATTTTTAAATGCTGAAAATTCATAAAATTAGTAACTGAGCACATTGTCACTGTCATATCCTCTACTGGTGAATTACAGCTGCACTATATACATAAAGCTACACAATATATATTAGTACTTTCACTAGCACTGAGCACATTGTCACTGTCATATCCTCTACTAGTGCATTACAGCTACACTATATACATAAAGCTACACAATATATATTAGCACTTTCACTAGCACTGAGCACATTGTCACTGTCATATCCTCTACTAGTGCATTACAGCTACACTATATACAAAGCTAAACAATATATATTAGCACTTTCACTAGCACTGAGCACATTGTCACTGTCATATTCTCTACTAGTACATTACAGCTACACTATATACATAAAGCTACACAATATATATTAGCACTTTCACTAGCACTGAGCCCATTGTCACTGTCATATCCTCTACTAGTGCATTACAGCTACACTATATACATAAAGCTACACAATATATATTAGCACTTTCACTAGCACTGAGCACATTGTCACTGTCATATCCTCTACTAGTGCATTACAGCTACACTATATACATAAAGCTACACAATATATATTAGCACTTTCACAAGCACTGAGCACATTGTCACTGTCATATCCTCTACTAGTGCATTACAGCTGCACTATATACATAAAGCTACACAATATATATTAGCACTTTCACTAGCACTGAGCACATTGTCACTGTCATATCCTCTACTAGTGCATTACAGCTACACTATATACATAAAGCTACACAATACAGGTAGCCCTCAGTTTACGCTGAGGTTAGGTTCCAGAAGGAATGGTTGTAAATTGAAACCGTTGTAAATTGAAACCCAGTTTATAATGTAAGTCAATGGGAAGTGAGGGAGTTAGGTTCCAGGCCCCTTTCAAAATTGTCATAACACCTAATACATTATTTTTAAAGCTTTGAAATGAAGACTTTAAATGCTAAACAGCATTATAAACCTAAAAATATAGATTGTATCATCATCAAAGTAAGTTTAATGAACAAAAAATGTTTTTACTTGCATTTTTCTGCAAACAGTTCTCTGCATTGTTAGCATGTTAGATAATATTGGGTCTGCACCTATTCTATGCATTTCAATCTGGACTGATTAAGCAGTTAGACACCCTCACCTCAAGCAGATGGACAGGAAGATAAAAGGGAAGTGGCTGCTAGATCTTATTGCTCAATAGGTCTGGTCTGCTCTGTGTACACAGATCAATATCAGTCTGCTAAGCTTGCATTACTTTGCTGAAACACAAGCGGACAGCTCCACCTACTGGCTATTTTAATTAGTGCATTGCTTTCCAATGCTTTTCAATAGTAGTTACATGACTGAAAAAAAGTTTGTTATTCTGAAATGGCACAAATTGAACCAGCGTAAACCGAGGGCCACCTGTATATATTAGCACTTTCACTAGCACTGAGAAGAGCTGCACTTTTTATTAACCCCTTCACTAGCACAGAGAGCTCTGCAGCTTGTATTAACCCCTTCATTAAGTCAAAGAGCTGCACAGTCTGTATTAACCCTTCACTAGCACAGAGAGCTGCACAGAGTGTGTTAGACCTTCACTAACACAAAGAGTTAAACAGCACTTATGACTAGATTTATCAAGTTAAGGTGGACAGGGGCGCATACACGTGCCCCTGTCCGCCGTAGCTCACCTCTGGTGGGGCAAATTCCACGGAGGAATTTAACATTGCACACAAACGCTATTTTGCGCTTGTGTGCAATCCAATCACACGTGGGCAGGAGCTGTCAATCTCCTGGGTCGGACTAGACCGCGGAGACTGAATTTCGCCACATTAGAGGTGGCGAAAGGTTAGGAAAGCAGCGGTCAGATCAGCGGTCTGATGACATAAAACAAGTTTGAATAGAGACAAAATAATATAGTATGTACGTTAATTACTTTACCTGCAAATTTATACTGCAGTGCCTCGCCATTAACCCTTTGTTTTTAGTTTCTGACTTGTAAAGCTATAACTCCCCCCATACATTTCCTTCTATGGCTGTATCTATATCTATTGTTGTTTTGGTAGAATGCAAAAGTGCATAGGGATTATCTGCTGGAGCATACCTAGAAGCTGTGAACTCAGTTCAAATACAATGCCTGTGTCTAAACACTAATGGGGGGGGGGGGAGTTGGTTGATCCAGGCAGAGTAGCTATGCAATTCATTTTGCTAATTTTTAAAAATTATTTTAAAATACTTACCAGCAATTTTTAAACACTGTTATGCAAAACTATTTTTAATTAATTAGCCCTTTTAGGATATACACAGATCTCAACCTGTTTTATGTCCCTTTAAATTCTGCAAATTCATAAAATAAGTAACTGAGCACATTGTCACTGTCATATCCTCTACTAGTGCATTACAGCTACACTATATACATAAAGCTACACAATATATATTAGCACTTTCACTAGCACTGAGCACATTGTCACTGTCATATCCTCTACTAGTGCATTACAGCTACACTATATACATAAAGCTACACAATATATATTAGCACTTTCACTAGCACTGAGCACATTGTCACTGTCATATCCTCTATTAGTGCATTACAGCTACACTATATACATAAAGCTACACAATATATATTAGCACTTTCACTAGCACTGAGCACATTGTCACTGTCATATCCTCTACTAGTGCATTACAGCTACACTATATACATAAAGCTACACAATATATATTAGCACTTTCACTAGCACTGAGCCCATTGTCACTGTCATATCCTCTACTAGTGCATTACAGCTGCACTATATACATAAAGCTACACAATATATATTAGCACTTTCACTAGCACTGAGCACATTGTCACTGTCATATCCTCTACTAGTGCATTACAGCTACACTATATACATAAAGCTACACAATATATATTAGCACTTTCACTAGCACTGAGCACATTGTCACTGTCATATCCTCTACTGGTGCATTACAGCTACACAATATATATTAGCACTTTCACTAGCACTGAGCCCATTGTCACTGTCATATCCTCTACTAGTGCATTACAGCTACACTATATACATAAAGCTACACAATATATATTAGCACTTTCACTAGCACTGAGCACATTGTCACTGTCATATCCTCTACTAGTGCATTACAGCTACACTATATACATAAAGCTACACAATATATATTAGCACTTTCACTAGCACTGAGCCCATTGTCACTGTCATATCCTCTACTACAGTGTTTTTCAACCAGTGTGCCGTGCCACACTAGTGTGCCGTGAGAGATCCTCAGGTGTGCCACGGCAGACTGACAACAGTGTGACATATTTTTTAAACTTTGCTTGTTTTTTACTCCCAGTGTAGGGGTAGTTTGTAGGAGGCATGGCATAACAGCACAATACATACAGTATGTGTGTGTTTGTGTGTATGTGTATATATATATATGCTGTATTAGGCTACAATGTGTGATTGTTTTAAAATTTTGGGATGGTGGTGTGCCACAGGATTTTTTTAATGTAAAAAAGTGTGCCACGGCAAAAAAAAGATTAAAAATCACTGCTCTACTAGTGCATTACAGCTACACTATATACATAAAGCTACACTATATACATAAAGCTACACAATATATAGTAGCACTTTCACTAGCACTGAGCACATTGTCACTGTCATATCCTCTACTAGTGCATTACAGCTACACTATATACATAAAGCTACACAATATATATTAGCACTTTCACTAGCACTGAGCACATTGTCACTGTCATATCCTCTACTAGTGCATTACAGCTACACTATATACATAAAGCTACACAATATATATTAGCACTTTCACTAGCACTGAGCACATTGTCACTGTCATATCCTCTACTAGTGCATTACAGCTACACTATATACATAAAGCTACACTATATACATAAAGCTACACAATATATATTAGCACTTTCACTAGCACTTAGCACATTCTCACTGTCATATCCTCTACTAGTGCATTACAGCTACACTATATACATAAAGCTACACAATATATAGTAGCACTTTCACTAGCACTGAGCACATCGTCACTGTCATATCCTCTACTAGTGCATTACAGCTACACTATATACATAAAGCTACACAATATATATTAGCACTTTCACTAGCACTGAGAACATTGTCACTGTCATATCCTCTACTAGTGCATTACAGCTACACTATATACATAAAGCTACACAATATATATTAGCACTTTCACTAGCACTGAGCACATTGTCACTGTCATATCCTCTACTAGTGCATTACAGCTACACTATATACATAAAGCTACACAATATATATTAGCACTTTCACTAGCACTGAGCACATTGTCACTGTCATATCCTCTACTAGTGCATTACAGCTACACTATATACATAAAGCTACACAATATATATTAGCACTTTCACTAGCACTGAGCACATTGTCACTGTCATATCCTCTACTAGTGCATTACAGCTACACTATATACATAAAGCTACACAATATATATTAGCACTTTCACTAGCACTGAGCACATTGTCACTGTCATATCCTCTACTAGTGCATTACAGCTGCACTATATACATAAAGCTACACAATATATATTAGCACTTTCACTAGCACTGAGCACAATGTCACTGTCATATCCTCTACTAGTGCATTACAGCTACACTATATACATAAAGCTACACAATATATATTAGCACTTTCACTAGCACTGAGCCCATTGTCACTGTCATATCCTCTACTAGTGCATTACAGCTACACTATATACATAAAGCTACACAATATATATTAGCACTTTCACTAGCACTGAGCCCATTGTCACTGTCATATCCTCTACTAGTGCACTACAGCTACACTATATACATAAAGCTACACAATATATATTAGCACTTTCACTAGCACTAAGCACATTGTCACTGTCATATCCTCTACTAGTGCATTACAGCTACACTATATACATAAAGCTACACAATATATATTAGCACTTTCACTAGCACTGAGCCCATTGTCACTGTCATATCCCCTACTAGTGCATTACAGCTACACTATATACATAAAGCTACACAATATATATTAGCACTTTCACTAGCACTGAGCACATTGTCACTGTCATATCCTCTACTAGTGCATTACAGCTACACTATATACATAAAGCTACAGTATATATATTAGCACTTTCACTAGCACTGAGCCCATTGTCACTGTCATATCCTCTACTAGTGCATTACAGCTACACTATATACATAAAGCTACACAATATATATTAGCACTTTCACTAGCACTGAGCACATTGTCACTGTCATATCCTCTACTAGTACATTACAGCTACACTATATACATAAAGCTACACAATATATATTAGCACTTTCACTAGCACTGAGCCCATTGTCACTGTCATATCCTCTACTAGTGCATTACAGCTACACTATATACATAAAGCTGCACAATATATATTAGCACTTTCACTAGCACTGAGCACATTGTCACTGTCATATCCTCTACTAGTATATTACAGCTACACTATATACATAAAGCTACACAATATATATTAGCACTTTCACTAGCACTGAGCACATTGTCACTGTCATATCCTCTACTAGTGCATTACAGCTACACTATATACATAAAGCTACACAATATATATTAGCACTTTCACTAGCACTGAGCCCATTGTCACTGTCATATCCTCTACTAGTGCATTACAGCTACACTATATACATAAAGCTACACAATATATATTAGCACTTTCACTAGCACTGAGCACATTGTCACTGTCATATCCTCTACTGGTGCATTACAGCTACACTATATACATAAAGCTACACTATATACATTACAGCTACACTATATACATAAAGCTACACTATATACATAAAGCTACACAATATATATTAGCACTTTCACTAGCACTGAGCCCATTGTCACTGTCATATCCTCTACTAGTGCATTACAGCTACACTATATACATAAAGCTACACAATATATATTAGCACTTTCACTAGCACTGAGCCCATTGTCACTGTCATATCCTCTACTAGTGCATTACAGCTACACTATATACATAAAGCTACACAATATATATTAGCACTTTCACTAGCACTGAGCACATTGTCACTGTCATATCCTCTACTGGTGCATTACAGCTACACTATATACATAAAGCTACACTATATACATTACAGCTACACTATATACATAAAGCTACACTATATACATAAAGCTACACAATATATATTAGCACTTTCACTAGCACTGAGCCCATTGTCACTGTCATATCCTCTACTAGTGCATTACAGCTACACTATATACATAAAGCTACACAATATATATTAGCACTTTCACTAGCACTGAGCCCTTTGTCACTGTCATATCATCTACTAGTGCATTACAGCTACACTATATACATAAAGCTACACAATATATATTAGCACTTTCACTAGCACTGAGCACATTGTCACTGTCATATCCTCTACAAGTGCATTACAGCTACACTATATATATATATAAAGCTACACAATATATTAGCACTTTCACTAGCACTGAGCACATTGTCACTGTCATACCCTCTACTAGTGCATTACAGCTACACTATATACATAAAGCTACACAATATATATTAGCACTTTCACTAGCACTGAGCACATTGTCACTGTCATATCCTCTACTAGTGCATTACAGCTACACTATATACATAAAGCTACACAATATATATTAGCACTTTCGCTAGCACTGAGCACATTGTCACTGTCATATCCTCTACTAGTGCATTACAGCTACACAATATATTAGCACTTTCACTAGCACTGAGCACATTGTCACTGTCATACCCTCTACTAGTGCATTACAGCTACACTATATACATAAAGCTACACAATATATATTAGCACTTTCACTAGCACTGAGCACATTGTCACTGTCATATCCTCTACTAGTGCATTACAGCTACACTATATACATAAAGCTACACAATATATATTAGCACTTTCGCTAGCACTGAGCCCATTGTCACTGTCATATCCTCTACTAGTGCATTACAGCTACACTATATACATAAAGCTACACAATATATATTAGCACTTTCACTAGCACTGAGCAAATTGTCACTGTCATATCCTCTACTAGTGCATTACAGCTACACTATATACATAAAGCTACACAATATATATTAGCACTTTCACTAGCACTGAGCACATTGTCACTGTCATATCCTCTACTAGTGCATTACAGCTACACTATATACATAAAGCTACACAATATATATTAGCACTTTCACTAGCACTGAGCACATTGTCACTGTCATATCCTCTACTAGTGCATTACAGCTGCACTATATACATAAAGCTACACAATATACATAAAGCTACACTATATACATAAAGCTACACAATATATATTAGCACTTTCACTAGCACTGAGCCCATTGTCACTGTCATATCCTCTAGTAGTGCATTACAGCTACACTATATACATAAAGCTATACAATATATATTAGCACTTTCAGTAGCACTGAGCACATTGTCACTGTCATATCCTCTACTAGTGCATTACAGCTACACTATATACATAAAGCTACACAATATATATTAGCACTTTCACTAGCACTGAGCCCATTGTCACTGTCATATCCTCTACTAGTGCATTACAGCTACACTATATACATAAAGCTACACAATATATATTAGCACTTTCATTAGCACTGAGCACATTGTCACTGTCATATCCTCTACTAGTGCATTACAGCTACACTATATACATAAAGCTACACAATATATATTAGCACTTTCACTAGCACTGAGCACATTGTCACTGTCATATCCTCTACTAGTGCATTACAGCTACACTATATACATAAAGCTACACAATATATATTAGCACTTTCACTAGCACTGAGCACATTGTCACTGTCATATCCTCTACTAGTGCATTACAGCTACACTATATATATATATAAAGCTACACAATATATTAGCACTTTCACTAGCACTGAGCACATTGTCACTGTCATACCCTCTACTAGTGCATTACAGCTACACTATATACATAAAGCTACACAATATATATTAGCACTTTCACTAGCACTGAGCACATTGTCACTGTCATATCCTCTACTAGTGCATTACAGCTACACTATATACATAAAGCTACACAATATATATTAGCACTTTCACTAGCACTGAGCACATTGTCACTGTCATATCCTCTACTAGTGCATTACAGCTACACTATATACATAAAGCTACACAATATATTAGCACTTTCACTAGCACTGAGAAGAACTGCAATTTGTATTAAACCCCTTAACCAGCACAGAGATCTGTGCAGCTTTTAATAACCTCAGGGAGCAGCACAGTGTGTATTAACCCTTCAGTAGCACAGAGAGCTGCACAGTGTGTATTAACCCTTCACTAGCACAGAGAGCCGCACAGTGTGTATTAACCCTTCACTAGCACAGGGAGCAGCACAGTGTGTATTAACCCTTCACTAGCACAGAGAGCAGCACAGTGTGTATTAACCCTTCACTGGCACAGAGAGCAGCACAGTGTGTATTAACCCTTCACTAGCACAGAGAGCTGCACATTGTGCATTAACCCTTCACTAGCACAGAGAGCTGCACAGTGTGCATTAACCCTTCACTAGCACAGAGAGCTGCACAGTGTGTATTAACCCTTCACTAGCACAGAGAGCTGCACAGTGTGTATTAACCCCTTCACTAGCACAGAGAGCTGCACAGTGTGTATTAACCCTTCACTAGCACAGAGAGCTGCACAGTGTGTATTAACCCTTCACTAGCACAGAGAGCTGCACAGTGTGCATTAACCCTTCACTAGCACAGAGAGCTGCACAGTGTGTATTAACCCCTTCACTAGCACAGAGAGCTGCACAGTGTGTATTAACCCTTCACTAGCACAGAGAGCAGCACAGTGTGTATTAACCCTTCACTAGCACAGAGAGCTGCACAGTGTGTATTAACCCCTTCACTAGCACAGAGAGCAGCACAGTGTGTATTAACCCTTCACTAGCACAGAGAGCAGCACAGTGTGTATTAACCCTTCACTAGCACAGAGAGCTGCACAGTGTGTATTAACCCTTCACTAGCACAGTGAGTAGCACAGTGTGTATTAACCCTTCACTGGCACAGAGAGCAGCACAGTGTGTATTAACCCTTCACTGGCACAGAGAGCAGCACAGTGTGTATTAACCCTTCACTAGCACAGAGAGCAGCACAGTGTGTATTAACCTCTTCACTAGCACAGAGAGCAGCACAGTGTGTATTAACCCTTCACTAGCACAGAGAGCAGCACAGTGTGTATTAGCCCTTCACTGGCACAGAGAGCAGCACAGTGTGTATTAACCCTTCACTAGCACAGAGAGCTGCACATTGTGTATTAACCCTTCACTAGCACACAGAGCAGCACAGTGTGTATTAACCCTTCACTAGCACAGAGAGTAGCACAGTGTGTATTAACCCTTCACTAGCACAGAGAGTAGCACAGTGTATATTAACCCTTCACCAGCATAGAGAGCAGCACAGTGTGTATTAACCCTTCACTAGCACAGTGAGTAGCACAGTGTGTATTAACCCTTCACTGGCACAGAGAGCAGCACAGTGTGTATTAACCCTTCACTAGCACAGAGAGCAGCAGTGTGTATTAACCTCTTCACTAGCACAGAGAGCAGCACAGTGTGTATTAACCCTTCACTAGCACAGAGAGCAGCACAGTGTGTATTAGCCCTTCACTGGCACAGAGAGCAGCACAGTGTGTATTAACCCTTCACTAGCACAGAGAGCTGCACATTGTGTATTAACCCTTCACTAGCACACAGAGCAGCACAGTGTGTATTAACCCTTCACTAGCACAGAGAGCAGCACAGTGTATATTAACCCTTCACCAGCATAGAGAGCAGCACAGTGTATATTAACCCTTCACCAGCATAGAGAGCAGCACAGTGTGTATTAACCCTTCACTAGCACAGAGAGCAGCACAGTGTGTATTAACCCCTTCACTAGCCCAGAGAGCTGCACAGTGTGTATTAACCCTTCACTAGCACAGAGAGCAGCACAGTGTGTATTAACCCTTCACTAGCACAGAGAGCTGCACATTGTGTATTAACCCTTCACTAGCACACAGAGCAGCAGTGTGTATTAACCCTTCACTAGCACAGAGAGTAGCACAGTGTGTATTAACCCTTCACTAGCACAGAGAGCAGCACAGTGTATATTAACCCTTCACCAGCATAGAGAGCAGCACAGTGAGTATTAACCCTTCACTAGCACAGAGAGCAGCACAGTGTGTATTAACCCTTCACTAGCACAGAGAGCAGCAGTACAGTGTGTATTAACCCTTCACTAGCACAGAGAGCAGCAGTACAGTGTGTATTAACCCTTCACTAGCACAGAGAGTAGCACAGTGTGTATTAACCCTTCACTAGCACAGAGAGCAGCACAGTGTGTATTAACCCTTCACTAGCACAGAGAGCAGCACAGTGTGTATTAACCCTTCACTAGCATTGAGAGCAGCACAGTGTGTATTAACCCTTCACTAGCACAGAGAGCAGCACAGTGTATATTAACCCTTCACTAGTACAGAGAGCTGCACAGGGTGTATTAACCCTTCACTGGCACAGAGAGCAGCACAGTGTGTATTAACCCTTCACTAGCACAGAGAGAAGCACAGTGTGTATTAACCCTTCACTAGCACAGAGAGCAGCACAGTGTGTATTAACCCTTCACTAGCACAGAGAGCAACACAGTGTGTATTAACCCTTCACTAGCACAGAGAGCAACACAGTGTGTATTAACCCTTCACTAGCACAGAGAGCAACACAGTGTGTATTAACCCTTCACTAGCACAGAGAGCAGCACAGTGTGTATTAACCCTTCACTAGCACAGAGAGCAGCACAGTGTGTATTAACCCTTCACTAGCACAAAGAGTTGAACAGCACTTACTATCTCACTGCCTGGCACAAGCAGATGAATAACAAGCATTAACAGAACAACATTTATAACAATTATAAACTTTAAAACGTTTTATCACACAATACACACAGCCTGACTCACTCACCCAGCAGCAGCTGCACAGGAACTGGAAGTAAATGTGAGGGGAACAAAGAGCAGTTCAATATTGAACTACATCTCCCAGAATACACAGAGAAGTCACATGTTAAGCAACAGCAAATCAGAGAGAGAAAAATCTGCCACCATTTCAGAGACAAATTAGATGCATTTTTTTAAAATGTTTAAAGTCTGCAAATTTATAAAATTAGTAACTGAGCACATTGTCACTGTCATATCCTCTACTAGTGCATTACAGCTACACTATATACATAAAGCTACACAATATATATTAGCACTTTCACTAGCACTGAGCACATTGTCACTGTCATATCCTCTACTAGTGCATTACAGCTACACTATATACATAAAGCTACACAATATATATTAGCACTTTCACTAGCACTGAGCCCATTGTCACTGTTATATCATCTACTAGTGCATTACAGCTGCACTAAATACATAAAGCTACACAATATATATTAGCACTTTCACTAGCACTGAGCACATTGTCACTGTCATATCCTCTACTAGTGCATTACAGCTACACTATATACATAAAGCTACACAATATATATTAGCACTTTCACTAGCACTGAGCACATTGTCACTGTCATATCCTCTACTAGTGCATTACAGCTACACTATATACATAAAGCTACACAATATATATTAGCACTTTCACTAGCACTGAGCACATTGTCACTGTCATATCCTCTACTAGTGCATTACAGCTACACTATATACATAAAGCTACACAATATATATTAGCACTTTCACTAGCACTGAGCACATTGTCACTGTCATATCCTCAGTGCATTACAGCTACACTATATACATAAAGCTACACAATATATATTAGCACTTTCACTAACACTGAGCACATTGTCACTGTCATATCCTCAGTGCATTACAGCTACACTATATACATAAAGCTACACAATATATATTAGCACTTTCACTAGCACTGAGCACATTGTCACTGTCATATCCTCTACTAGTGCATTACAGCTACACTATATACATAAAGCTACACAATATATATTAGCACTTTCACTAGCACTGAGCACATTGTCACTGTCATATCCTCCACTAGTGCATTACAGCTACACTATATACATAAAGCTACACAATATATATTAGCACTTTCACTAGCACTGAGCACATTGTCACTGTCATATCCTCTACTAGTACATTACAGCTACACTATATACATAAAGCTACACAATATATATTAGCACTTTCACTAGCACTGAGCACATTGTCACTGTCATATCCTCTACTAATGCATTACAGCTACACTATATACATAAAGCTACACAATATATATTAGCACTTTCACTAGCACTGAGCACATTGTCACTGTCATATCCTCTACTAGTGCATTACAGCTACACTATATACATAAAGCTACACAATATATATTAGCACTTTCACTAGCACTGAGCACATTGTCACTGTCATATCCTCTACTAGTACATTACAGCTACACTATACAGTATACATAAAGCTACACAATATATATTAGCACTTTCACTAGCACTGAGCACATTGTCACTGTCATATCCTCTACTAGTGCATTACAGCTACACTATATACATAAAGCTACACAATATATATTAGCACTTTCACTAGCACTGAGCACATTGTCACTGTCATATCCTCTACTAGTGCATTACAGCTACACTATATACATAAAGCTACACAATATATATTAGCACTTTCACTAGCACTGAGCACATTGTCACTGTCATATCCTCTACTAGTACATTACAGCTACACTATATACATAAAGCTACACAATATATATTAGCACTTTCACTAGCACTGAGCACATTGTCACTGTCATATCCTCTACTAGTGCATTACAGCTACACTATATACATAAAGTTACACAATATATATTAGCACTTTCACTAGCACTGAGCACATTGTCACTGTCATATCCTCTACTAGTGCATTACAGCTACACTATATACATAAAGCTACACAATATATATTAGCACTTTCACTAGCACTGAGCCCATTGTCACTGTCATATCCTCTACTAGTGCATTACAGCTACACTATATACATAAAGCTACACAATATATATTAGCACTTTCACTAGCACTGAGAAGAGCTGCACTTTGTATTAACCCTTAACCAGCACAGAGAGCTTCTCAGTGCTCATACTGAACCCCCTTCTAGAGATGGGAAGTTGGGTTCTTCTGGGTGAATCGGTTCATTTCGGACGGTTCGATTAACTGAACATGAGGAGCTTTACGGACGCTCTGATTGCAGATCCGTTTCCTGCAGTGCTGATTCATTCCTGAATCATGAGTCACTGACTGTGTGAGTTGTGTGACAGTCCGACTCCTGAATCCTGTGTACTGGGACTACAAGCTCTATGTCTAAGCTAACTTTTACTTAGCAACAGCTAAAAATATTATATATATATATATATATATATATATATATATATATATATATATATATATATATATATATATATATATATAATTTGTAGCTGTTGCTAAGAAAAAGTTAGCTTAGATATAGAGGAAGTATATATATATATATATATATATATATATATATATATATATATATATATATATATATATATATATATATATATATATATATATAGGAAGCTCAATCAGGTTTGGGGTGGGCATATAAATACATATTTATTCAGAAATAAAGGGAAAATATATATGCTATGAACACATATATATTAATAAAATATAGAAAAAATAAAATAGTCACTGTCTGACAATACAAACAGCACAGTACATAAAATAGAGTATGCTATGTGTTGTGTGGGTCTTACACAACCTGCAGCATACTCTGTTCTATGTACTATGTTGTATTTGCCTATTGAGAACTGCTGTGTGACCTGATATTTGAATCAGTGTACTGTTATCTAAATGATTCATTGCAAAAGAGTTACCATAGTTAACAGTACACTGAGTCGTTTGCAAACAGTTCACTTCTACAGGCCCATTTATCAAGCTCCGTATGGAGCTTGAAGGGCCGTGTTTCTGGCGAGTCTTCAGACTCGCCAGAAACACAAGTTATGAAGCAGCGGTCTAAAGACCGCTGCTTCATAACCCTGTCCGCCTGCTCTGAGCAGGCGGACAGGAACCGCCGGAAATCAACCCGATCGAATACGATCGGGTTGATTGACAGCTCCCTGCTGGCGGCCGATTGGCCGCGAGTCAGCAGGGGGCGGCGTGGGCCCCAGCAGCTCTTGTGAGCTGCTGGTGCAATGTTAAATGTGGAGAGCGTTATTGCTCTCCGCATTTAGCGAGGTCTTGCGGACCTGATCCGCAGTGTCGGATCAGGTCCGCAAGCCCTTTGATAAATGGGCCCCCTAGAGTCAGTAGCTGCACTGGTAATATGATCCTAGAGTGAGGCTGTCTGATTCATTGCAAAGGAGGAGTTAGCAGAACTCGCTCTAGGATCCTATTAACAGTGCTGCTGCAGACTCAGGAAGTGAACTGTTTGCAAATGAATCAGTTCAGTCTGGTGAACCAATTCACACAGTTCACTGAAAAGATCCAGTTCAAAAGAACGATTTGTTCAAGAACTGGACATCACTACTCCCTTCACTAATAGAGTGAGGTGCACAGGGCGTTAACTAGGGTTGCCACCTTTTGCCCCAAAAAATCCTGGACACTTTCTAAGTGGGCATGGATAGGGCGTGGTTTGGGGGCGTGGCTTGTCGCGGCCTTAATTTCATTATGAAATTCATTTTTGTTATATATATATAAAATATAATATATATATATATATATATATATATATATATATAATATAATAATATAATATATATATTAGTATATATATATATATATATATATATATATATATAATGTATATTATATATATATATATAATATATATAATATATATTATATATTATATAAAATATATTATATATATATATATATTATATATATATATTATATAATATATATATATTATTATATATTATATTATATAATAGATCTAGTGGCAGCAGAGATTAGTGGGACCCGAGATAACAAACAAGGAGAGCATAGTGCAGGCTGATCCCTTCTCCTGCTTCAGTGTTTGTCAAAGACCCAGGCTGCCACCCCCAAGATCTTTGTTCAGCCTGCTCCCTCATCTGTACCTGGAGTCGGGCCAGGATCCTCTCTCTGTCGGTGTGTGAGGCTGGGCTGAGCTCGGGGATCTGGGCCGGGGCCTGTGATGTGCAATGCGCTGAGTCCGGAGCCTGGCTCTTTCTGCTGTCCCACTCCCAGCAGCTGTACTCTCTCCCTCAGCCGCACGGCGCTTTCACCTCACACTTCAAGGTCGCAATGAGAAGCGGTTTGCGACTGTTGACACCACGTGATCACCCGGCATAGATAGCTTTGTCACCATGGCAACCTGGAGCTGCCTGTCAGTAAGGCTAATACTGAGCGTGAATGGATAATACTGAGAGCTGTATGGTCCCCTACCCGTTCCTGGTTAGTAACCCCGGGCTAAGCGCTCCTCTGGCCAGTTTATTTTTTGCAAATTCTTTGCTTGAGTCATTGCTGCGCTAGGGGAGCGCTTAGCCCGGGGCATTTGAGGCTAGTTCCGGGACACGGGACACAGAGGCCTCAGACCGGGGATTGTCCCGGTGAAAACCGGGGCGGGTGGCAACCCTAGCGTTAACTCCTTTAAGGGATAAGAAAGTTAAACTTGCATGATTCAGATAGCGCATGTCAATTTAAGACACTTAAAGTGAAGGTCCATTTTGATGCTAAAAATTCAATTAAAAACAGGGGCACTTTAATTAATTAAAATTTACATTTCAGTCCTGTTGAGAAAAAAACCTTACCTTTTAATCTTCACAGCAGCTCCAGCTTCGTCCTCCAATCACGGCTTCCCCCCAGGGGGAATTGGTGTCTGATTCAATGCTAAGATTGAAGGAAGCCAGATTCCTCATTTTAGACCCAGGAAGAGGCTTTGTGACGGGTGGAGGAAGCTGGAGCTGCTGTGAAGATTAAAAGGTAAGTTTTTTTTCACAACAGGAGTGAAATGTAAATTTTATTGAATTAAAGTGCCCCTTTTTTTAATCAATTTTTTTAAAAACTTTAGCATCAAAATTGACATTCACTTTAAAGGGGACACTGAACCAATTTTTTTCAACAACCCAGGTTGTTCACCAAAAATGGGTCAGGCATCTAAACCTTACATGTTTGCATTGCAAATAAAGATATGAAGAAAATGTGATAATAGGAGTAAATTAGAAAGTTTCTTAAAATGTCATGCTCTATATGAATCATGAAAGAAAAAAATTGGGTTCAGTGTCCCTTTAAAGGCAAAGTTTAGTCAAAAAGAAACTTTCATGAGTCTGATAGGGCATGCAATTTTAAACAAATTTCCAATTTACTTTTATTATAAAATTTGCTTTGTTCTCTTGGTATTGTTTGTTGAAAACTAAGCATAGTTAGCTCATATGCTAATTACCAAGCCCTTGACGGCTGCCTCTTATCTCAGTGACAGTTTTTCACAACTAGCGTTGCTTATTTATCGGTGCAACATAGATGACATTGTGCTCGATCCCGTGGAGTTGTTTATAAGTCAGCACTGATTGGCTAAAATGCAAGTCTGTCAAAAGCACTGAGATAGGGGGGTAGTTTACAAAGGCTTAGATACAAGGTAATCACATAGGTAAAAATGTTATTAATATAACAGTGTTGGTTATGCAAAACTGGTGAATGGGTAATAAAGGGATTATCTTTTTTTAAACAATAAACTTACTGGAGTAGACTGTACCTTGTAAATTAACTTCTATTTTTAAATTAACTGTTTTTCTTTGTATCCTTTGTTGACATCATTATGTACATATCCTACACTATTGGGGGGCTAGCTGGGGATTGGTGGGTACACACATATGTGTTTAGCTAACTGCTAGTGGTGCATTACTGCTCTGGAGCTGATTTTAACTAAGTTATATGTAAGCAATAGGTCATTCATTTCTTTTTTTTATTTTAAAACTTTTATTGAAATAAATTGAAGGTATACAATGTAAAATCAATGCAAAAAAAAAGAACAAAAAGACATTATGAGCGGGTTTACAATGCATGAATATTGTTACATGTATATAATAAAGCATCACATGCACAGTGTCCATGAGATGCAGGACACAACAAAGAGGGTACGACACTATTTTATTGTACAGCATGGGAATATACATCTGGTAACATTGATCTCACTTAGGCCTAGATTTAGAGTTTGGCGTTAGCCGTGAAAACCAGCGTTAGTTGGCTCCTAACGCTGGTTTTAGGCTACCTCCGGTATTTGGAGTCACTCAAAAAAGGGTCTAACGCTCACTTTTCAGCCGCAACTTTTTCCATACCGCAGATCCCCTTACGTAAATTGCGTAATCCTATCTTTTCAATGGGATTTTTCTAACTCCGGGATTTAGAGTCGTGTCTGAAGTGAGCGTTAGAAATCTAACGACAAAACTCCAGCCGCAGAAAAAAGTCAGTAGTAAGAGCTTTCTGGGCTAACGCCGGTTTATAAAGCCTCTTAACTACTGTACTCTAAAGTACACTAACACCATAAACTACCTATGTAACCCCTAAACCGAGGTCCCCCCACATCGCCGACACTCAATTAAATTTTTTTAACCCCTAATCTGCCGACCGCCAACTACGTTATCCTTATGTACCCCCTAATCTGCTGCCCCTAACACCGCCGACCCCTATATTATAATTTATTAACCCCTAATCTGCCCCCCTCAACGTCGCCTCCACATGCCTACACTTATTAACCCCTAATCTGCCGAGCGGACCGCACCGCTATTATTATAAAGTTATTAACCCCTAATCCGCCTCACTAACCCTATAATAAATAGTATTAACCCCTAATCTGCCCTCTCTAACATCGCCGACACCTAAATTCAAACATTAACCCCTAATCTGCCGACTGGAGCTCACCGCTATTCTAATAAATGTATTAACCCCCTAAAGCTAAGTCTAACCCTAACACTAACACCCCCTAAATTAAATATAATTTTAATCTAACGAAATTAATTAACTCTTATTAAATAAATGATTCCTATTTAAAGCTAAATACTTACCTGTAAAATAAATCCTAATATAGCTACAATATAAATTATAATTATATTATAGCTATTTTAGGATTTATATTTATTTTACAGGTAACTTTGTATTTATTTTAACCAGGTACAATAGCTATTAAACAGTTAAGAACTATTTAATAGCTAAAATAGTTACAATAATTACAAATTTACCTGTAAAATAAATCCTAACCTAAGTTACAATTAACCCTAACACTACACTATCAATAAATTAATTAAATAAAATACCTACAATTACCTACAATTAAACCTATCACTACACTATCAATAACTAAATTAAATACAATACCTACAAATAACTACAATGAAATAAACTAACTAAAGTACAAAAAATAAAAAAGAACTAAGTTACAAAAAATAAAAAAATATTTACAAACATAAGAAAAATATTACAACAACTTTAAACTAATTACACCTACTCTAAGCCCCCTAATAAAATAACAAAGCCCCCAAAATAAAAAAATGCCCTACCCTATTCTAAATTACTAAAGTTCAAAGCTCTTTTACCTTACCAGCCCTGAACAGGGCCCTTTGCATGCCCAAGAAGTTCAGCTCTTTTGCCTGTAAAAAAAAACATACAATACCCCCCCACCACCCACATACCCCTAATCTAACCCAAACCCCCCTTAAATAAACCTAACACTAAGCCCCTGAAGATCATCCTACCTGTCTTCACCTCACCGGGTATCACACCCGATCCGTCCTGGCTCCGATATCTTGATCCAACCCAAGCGGGGGCTAGACATCCACTGAAGAAGTCCAGAGAGGGTCCCAAAGTCTTCATGCTATCCGGGAAGAAGAGTAGATCCGGACCGGCAACCATCATCTTCCAAGCGGCATCTTCTATCTTCATCCGATGAGGTACGGCTCCATCCTGAAGACCTCCACCGCGGACCCATCTTAATCCGGCGACGTCCAACTGAAGAATGACGGCTCCTTTAAGGGACGTCATCCAAGATGGCGTCCTCGAATTCCGATTGGCTGATAGATTCTATCAGCCAATCGGAATTAAGGTAGGAATATTCTGATTGGCTGATGGAATCAGCCAATCAGAATCAAGATCAATCTGATTGGCTGATCCAATCAGCCAATCAGATTGAGCTCGCATTCTATTGGCTGATCGGAACAGCCAATAGAATGCAAGCTCAATCTGATTGGCTGATTGGATCAGCCAATCGGATTGAACTTGATTCTGATTGGCTGATTTCCATCAGCCAATCAGAATATTCCTACCTTAATTCCGATTGGCTGATAGAATCCTATCAGCCAATCGGGAATTCGAGGGACGCATCTTGGATGACGTCCCTTAAGGAACCGTCATTCTTCAGTTGGACGTCGCGGATGAAGATGGGTCGCGGAAGAGGTCTTCAGGATGGAGCCGGTCCTCATCGGATGAAGATAGAAGATGCCGCTTGGAAGATGATGGTTGCCGGTCCGGATCTACTCTTCTTCCCGGATAGGATGAAGACTTTGGACCCTCTTCTGGACTTCTTCAGTGGATGTCTAGCCCCCGCTTGGGTTGGATGAAGATATCGGAGCCAGGACGGATCGGTGTGATACCCCGGTGAGGTGAAGACAAGGTAGGATGATCTTCAGGGCTTAGTGTTAGGTTTATTTTAAGCGGGGGTTTGGGTTAGATTAGGGGTATGTGGTGTGGCTGGGTTGTAATGTTGGGGGGGGGTATTGTGATGTTTTTTTTTTACAGGCAAAAGAGGCTGAACTTCTTGGGGCATGCCCCGCAAAGGGCCCTGTTCAGGCTTGGTAAGGTAAAAGAGCTTTGAACTTAGTAATTTAGAATAGGGTAGGGCATTTTTTTATTTTGGGGGGCTTTGTTATATTATTAGGGGGCTTTAGAGTAGGTGTAATTAGTTTAAAATTGTTTGTAAATTTTTCTTATGTTTGTAAATATTTTTTATTTTTTGTAACTTAGTTAGTTTATTTCATTGAGTTATTTGTAGATATTGTATTTAATTAATGTATTGATAGTGTTAGTGTTAGGTTTAATTGTAGGTAATTGTAGATATTTTATTTAATTAATTTAATGATAGTGTAGTGTTAGGTTTAATTGTAACTTAGGTTAGGATTTATTTTACAGGTAATTTTGTTATTATTTTAACTAGGTAACTATTAAATAGTTCTATAACTATTATAGCTATTGTACCTGGTTAAAATAATTACAAAGTTACCTGTAAAATAAATATTAATCCTAAAATAGCTATAATATAATTATAATTTATAGTGTAGCTATATTAGGATTTATTTTACAGGTAAGTATTTAGCTTTAAATAGGAATAATTTATTTAATAAGAGATAATTAATTTCGTTAGATGTAAATTATATTTAACTTAGGGGGGTGTTACTGTTAGGGTTAGACTTAGCTTTAGGGGTTAATACATTTATTAGAATAGCGGTGAGCTCCAGTCGGCAGATTAGGGGTTAATAATTGAAGTTAGGTGTCGGCGATGTTAGGGAGGGCAGATTAGGGGTTAATACTATTTATTATAGGGTTAGTGAGGCGGATTAGGGGTTAATAACTTTATTATAGTAGCGCTCAGGTCCGCTCGGCAGATTAGGGGTTAATAAGTGTAGGCAGGTGGAGGCGACGTGGGTGGGGGGCAGATTAGGGGTTAATAAATATAATATAGGGGTCGGCGATGTTAGGGCAGCAGATTAGGGGTACATAGGGATAATGTAAGTAGCGGCGGTTTACGGAGCGGCAGATTAGGGGTTAATAATAATATGCAGGGGTCAGCGATAGCGGGGGCGGCAGATTAGGGGTTAATAAGTGTAAGGTTAGGGGTGTTTAGACTCGGGGTACATGTTAGGGGTGTTAGGTGCAGACGTAGGAAGTGTTTCCGCATAGCAAACAATGGGGCTGCGTTAGGAGCTGAACGCTTCTTTTTTGCAGGTGTTTTTGAGGCTGGCCGCGTCCGTAAGCAACTCTGGTATCGAGAGTTGAAGCTGCGTTAAATATGCTCTACGTTCCTTTTTTTGGAGCCTAACGCAGCCTTTATGTGGACTCTCAATACCAGAGTTAGTTTTATGGTGCGGCCAGAAAAAAAGCCGGCGTTAGCTTTTCGGGTCGTTACCGACAAAACTCTAAATCTAGCCGTAAGTAACTGCGACATAGACAATAACGGACCTAAGACCACGCCTCCTCTTTTCAAAGTACAAAGCATACATTTTTTTTCCATTTGAATACAACAAATAACAAGGTATACAACAACAGTTTTTTATAGATTATAACAAATAACAAGTTAAAGAAAATATCTGTATAAACAATATGAATTACATCCTGACTTGAACATCAGGGTAGACTACCCTAGTCCATAGTGACCATGGGATTATTCTGCCCATACTTTCTGTCACTGCTCTAACTAGCGCTAATCCAGATATCGGGCCGAAAGTTTCACCACTCTACCGCTTGATGTAACTCTACATGAACTGTCCTCTAATACAGAAGAAGGTGATTGAGAGTCTGCTGGAGGCAAAGACATATCCCCGCTGTTGTCTTGCTGAGGGGAAGGCACCCCTCTTAAAACAGGGGATCCCACTGGTGGTGGTACAGAGGCATCCAGTTCCAAACTATCAGGTACAGGCTGAAGATGTTTTCGATTTCTACGTGTGACTGTCCCTCCCTCAGTAAGGACTACATAAGACCTTGGTTCTGGAGAGCGTCCAATTACCGTAGCGGGCGTTTTCCATTTCTTCTCATCATCCAGTTTAATTCTGACACTTTGCCCCACATTCAGCTCCTGCAAGGGCCTCACAGAATGTCTCCTGTCGTAGAAGAAACAATAGCCCCTTTTTACCTCTTCATCCTGAGGAATAGAGCCAGTTGGCTGGAAGACACCCACCGAGGGTAAGGTGGTGCGAATCTGATGTCCTAGCATCAGCTGTGCGGGCTAAACCCCGTGGCTTGAATGGGGGTCGCCCTATAGGACAAGAGGGCCAGGTATGGCTCAGATTGCATCAAAATGAACTTTGTTGTTTGAACTGCCCTTTCAGCCATTCCATTGGCCTGTGGGTAATGTGGACTTGACATGGAATGTACAAAATCATATTCTCTGCTGAAAGAACTGAACTCTGTAGAAGCAAACTCCGTTATCACTCACCAACTCCATTGGTATGCCCCATCGGGCGAACAAGCTCTTAAGACGAGTGATAACTGCTTGACTTGTGATTTCATTCAAAGGTGCAATCTCCAAATACCTGGAATAGTAGTAGATCACGACTAAGTACTTTTTCCTGTGCAGCTCGCACAAATCCGCAGCTATTTTCTGCCACGGGCCAGCATGCAGCAGAGTAGAAATCAAGGGCTCCCATATCTGAGTAGGCCAGTGTTCCCTGTAAAAGGCACATTTTGACACATGGCTTGCGATGTTGGAACTGATCCCAGGCCACCATACTGCAGTAGCTGCCCTTTCTCTGCACTTTGTAATGCCTAAGTGGCCATCATGAATCCTGTTTAACATTTCCTACCGCATGCTGACAGAAATAACAATGCGGTCCTGGAACAGCACCAACCCATCCAGCTCCGTGAGCTGCGACCTTTCTGACTGGTAAGAACTTAAAGATATCCAGGCTGCCCGACTCTCGAACCAACCTTCTTTTATGTACTTTATAACTTCTTTGAGGGCTGTATCTAACTATGTCTCTTTTCTTATTTGTTCTAGCTTCCCTGAAGAGATGTATTTGGAGGCCAGAACTGAATCTACACATTTGATTCCATTGAAGATTCTTCAGAAGCAGCCAGCGGGAGCCTGGAAAGTGTATCTGTCACAACCAGTTGTTTCTATATACACATACATACACATACATATATATAAATGTATCCAAAAACAAAAATCCAAAGAATCCTAATTACAATAGGAACACACATCACAAGAGACATGACAATTACAATCACAACTATGGGAACTATGATAACTAACTACAGACAACAAAGGGGATATCAGACATACAAAACTAACAGGACTCCAGAAGTTAGATTTGATCACCCAGGTAATTGTGAACAAGATAACTGGAGAACGCATAACTCTCGGAACTGGTCATATAACGACTCCAGGGCGAATAATGTACATGTTTTAGAGTTAAGAGCAAGAAAAGAGTTAGCTTTCGAATCCCAAAATGACACAAACTATCCTCAAAGACCACTAAAAATACATTTAGGCCAAATAGAAAGAGAGGATGTAGAGGAGGAAAAAAGAAACAAAGGGAAAAAAAACAAAATGGTAACTGACACGACCAAAAGTAACCTCCCAAAATTTGTAGAAAAAATAAAAATCTTTAATTTATCCAGTCATACTCTTACTTTAGAAGAAGAAAGTCTTCTCAAAAAAGGCTTATCCTTTGCCCCCACAAACAAACCTAATCTTTTTGATTTGTTTATCGACACAAGTAAATTTATTTGCAAACTTACATTACAAAGACACTTTGCTAAAATAGAAAAAGGAAACAAAGAAATAGACAACACAATAATACTAACCCAGGGGGATTCTGATACTCTAGCTAACATGCTTGCATTACAAGAAGAGTCAGAAATACTGATCATCCCAAGTATAGAGACTGTCAATGCAGGTGAAATACCCTTTAAACACAGTACCCTTAAACCTCAATCTATCTTTTACCCGGTCCATTCAAAGGGTAAACAACTAGACATTTATGAAGACTTAGTAAAGAAAGATATAGAAGATCTGTGTCAAAACTCCAGTATAAAAAAGAGAAATCTTACTTTCAAAGAAAGAACAGCACTAAAAACCTTAAGCGAGAACTAAGATCTAGTTTTCAGACAGGCAGACAAGGGAGGCAGTATTCTAGTACAAAATTATGGGAAACTACATACTAGAAGAAAATTGCATCCTTTCCGACACGCTAACATATGAAATCCTAAAAACAGACCCCACTGTAATTTTCTTGGAACAATACTTAGATCGCATTAGGCAAGCTAAAAGAGACCACATCATTAACACAGATTAATTTAATTAATATGATTTATATGAAAACACCCAAAGTAGCAGTCTTTTACCACCTGCCTAAGGTCCACAAGGATGAAAAAATGCCCCCGGGGAGACCTATTATTACGGCCATCAATAGTCTAACCAGTCACCCTAAATTAGACTCTTACTTATGAGACACTCCCCATCTCTTATCATTAATGGACAACCTCACATGGGAAGAGGACTACCACTTTGCCTCCCTAGACGTTACCTCCCTTTACACCACAATTCCACATGAAAAAGGGATTGACAGTGTACATTTTTCCTTGGAAAAAAACTAGTGAAATTAATGCCAAACAAGTTAATTTCATTGGAGAAGCAATTAAATTCATATTGGGAAAAAGTTACCTTACTTTTGATAAAACAATATATTTACAAAAGTGGGGGACTGCTATGGGGACAAAATTTGATTCTAATTTTGCAAATCTATACATGGGGACATTTGAGGAAGACTATGTATATAAAAACAACCCTCATTTGAGTAAGATAAAATTCTGGAAAAGATTCATCGACGCTATTATCCTCATTTGGGAAGGGGAGGAAAGTGAATTCAAATACTTCACTATGCATTTGAACACAAATAACATGAAGCTCACCTTCACAAACACCTGGCGAATAAAACCTTGGATTTTCTAGATATTACCATTTCTTTCATGTAATTGGCAAGAGTCCATGAGCTAGTGACGTATGGGATATACAATCCTACCAGGAGGGGCAAAGTTTCCCAAACCTCAAAATGCCTATAATTACACCCCTCACCACACCCACAATTCAGTTTTACAAACTTTGCCTCCTATGGAGGTGATGAAGTAAGTTTGTGCTAAGATTTCTACGTTGACATGCGCTTCTCAGCATTTTGAAGCCCGATTCCTCTCAGAGTACAGTGAATGTCAGAGGGATGTGAAGGGAGTATCACCTATTGAATGCAATGGTTTTCCTCACAGGAGATCTATTTCATAGGTTCTCTGTTATCGGTCGTAGAAATTCCTCTCCTACTTCCCTTTTCAGATCGACAATATACTCTTATATACCATTACCTCTACTGATAACGGTTTCAGTACTGGTTTGGCTATCTGCTATATGTGGATGGGTGTCTTTCGGTAAGTATGTTTTTATTACTTAAGACACCTCATCTATGGTTTGGCACTTTATGCATTAATATAAAGTTCTAAATATATGTATTGTACTTATATTTGCCATGAGTCAGGTTCATGTATTTCCTTTATGCAGACTATCAGTTTCTTATTTGGGGAAAATAAACATATTAAGAAATATTTTTCTTACCTGGGGTTTAAAATTGACTACATTTTTCTTTGCAAATTGCGGGCAGGATTAGGCCCGCGGGTGCGCCAAATGCTAGACTTTATTGCGTTATTCTTGGCACGAGAATTTTTTGGCGTGAAAGTACGTCTGTTGATGCAAGTTAGTCATTTCTGGCGTCATACTTGATGTTGAGTTCCTTACACAAGGTTGCGTCGTTAGTGACGCAAGTGTCCAGACGTTGTTGGTGCCAAAAAAATTTCAGTTACGTTGTGCGTCATACTTGGCGCAAAATTTTTTCATTATTTTTTCACCCCATTGCTATTTGCCTCTTGCCTTTTTTCTATGTCAGAGGGCTATGCTATTTGCATTTTTTTCCCATTCCTGAAACTGTCATATAAGGAAATTGATCATTTTGCTTTATATGTTGTTTTTTCTTTTACATTTTGCAAGATGTCTCAATCTGATCCTGTCTCAGAAGTATCTGTTGGAACTTTGCTGCCTGATATCGGTTCTACCAAAGCTAAGTGCATTTGTTGTAAGCTTGTGGAGATTATATCTCCGAATGTCATTTGTAATAGTTGTCATGATAAACTTTTGCATGCAGATAATGTGTCCATCAGTAATAGTACATTGCCGGTTGCAGTTACTTCAACTTCTAATGTACGTGATATACCTATGAATTTTAAAGAGTTTGTTAATTACTTTGGATATTGAGGAAACTAGTCCTCTTGACATTAAAACTAGTAAACGTTTAAATTCTGTTTTTAAACCTCCTGTGGTTACTCCAGAGGTTTTTCCTATTCCTGATGCTATTTCTGATATTATTTCTAAGGAATGGAATAAGCCGGGTACTTCTTTTATTCCTTCTTTAAGGTTTAAAAAATGTTATCCTTTACCAGCAATTTCAATAGAGTTGTGGTTAAATCACCAGCGTTTAGTTCAAGAGGCTTCTTTTCTTCAGCCAACCTGGACTGTGATCACAACAGATGCGAGTCTTTCAGGTTGGGGAGCTGTTTGGGGATCTCTGACGGCACAAGGGGTTTGGAAATCTCAAGAGGCGAGGTTACCAATCAATATTTTAGAACTCCGTGCAATTCTCAGAGCTCTTCAGTTTTGGCCTCTGTTAAAGAGAGAACCGTTCATTTGTTTTCAGACAGACAATATCACAACAGTGGCATATGTCAATTATCAGGGTGGGACTCACAGTCCCCAAGCTATGAAAGAAGTATCTCGGATACTTGTTTGGGAGGAATCCAGCTCCTGCCTAATTTCTGCGGTGCATATCCCAGGTGTAGACAATTGGGAGGCGGATTATCTCAGTCTTCAGACTTTACATCCGGGGGAGTGGTCTCTCCATCCAGATGTGTTTTCTCAGATTGTTCAGATGTGGGGTCTTCCAGAGATAGATCTGGTGGCCTCTCATCTAAACAAGAAACTTCACAAATACCTGTCCAGGTCCAGGGATCCTCATGCGGAAGCAGTGGATGCATTGACACTTCCTTGGTGTTATCAACCTGCTTGTATTTTCCCGCCTCCAAAAATCATCATGGAACAATTGTTTGTGTTGCTGGTGGCTCCAGCGTGGCCTCACAGGTTTTGGTATGTGGATCTTGTTCGGATGTCCAGTTGCCAACCTTGGCCACTCCCGTTAAGGCCGGACCTATTGTCTCAAGGTCCATTTTATCCATCAGGATCTCAAATAAATAAATTTGAAGGTGTGGAAATTGAACGCCTAGTGCTAAGTCATAGAGGTTTTTCTGACTAAGTAATTAATACTATGTTACAATCTCGTAAATCTGTCTCTAGAAAGATTTATTATCGAGTTTGGAAGACTTATATTTCATGGTGTTTCTCTCATAAATTTTCTTGGCATTCTTTTAGAATTCCTAGAATTTTACAGTTTCTTCAGGATGGTTTGGATAAGGGTTTGTCTGCAAGTTCCTTGAAGGGACAAATCTCTGCTCTTTCTGTTTTATTTCACAGAAAGATTGCCAAACTTCCTGATATTCACTGTTTTGTACAGGCTTTGGTTCGTATCAAGCCTATCATTAAATCAGTCTCTCCTCCTTGGAGTCTTTTTTTTTTTTTATAATAATTTTTTTATTGTTTAAATAAATGAGTGAACATAAGAGCATCAAAAGCATATATGTAAATAACAACAGTACATAATACAGTACTTGTAGGACATTACAATATATAGAACAGATACACATAATAAGAGACACAAGAGAGAATGCTGAATGTTAGAGTCCATTGCCTGTGGGTCTCCAATTTTTCCCCCCACCTCTCCAGATGGGAGTGCTACAGGCCAATTTCTGTGAGAAGACAGACACATTGCTAGTTGTCCAGATAGATCAGCATTTTCCACATAATATAAAGGTCATATCATAACTGTTCTTACCAACATCATAAATTAACCATAGAATATTGTAAATCAGATATATTAATCAAACCATATAGAAACTTTGCCAAGCTATCAGATAGGGGGGGGAGAAGAAAAAAAAAAAATAAAAAAAAATAAAAAAAGGAAAAAAAAAAAGCAAAACCAAGGGTGGGGAGTATGGGAGGGGGATTTTAGGAAAAAGGCAAGAGGGGAGCGGATTCAGTCTAGGGAAGGGGATGGGGGCCTGAATGGGTAAGATTGTTCGTGTAGTATTAGAAAAGAACAGTAACAAGGAACCATGAGTTCCCCAAAATATTTGCAGTAAGAATTACTCTGGGCCGTATGCCCAGATTTTAATCTGGAGGTCTTCTGACCCATGAATGTGGGATTCCATTTTCTTAACAAAGTTTAAGATGTCAGTCGCTTGCTCCCAAGAGGGTGAAACACGCTGTAGCCACATATGGGCCACAGCTAGTTTAACGGCTAAGAATAGGTAGATACAGAACAATTTTTGAGGCAGGGTCAACTGCCTGGGCAAAATGTGAAATAGACATATTGTTGATGACATGGGTAAATGGATACCCCCTGAAGAGCAATATTGGATTGCCTTCTGCCAGAGCGGCTGGATCTGTGGACAAGACCACCAAATATGCTGAGGGATTCCCAAGTCCTCGCATCCCCTCCAGCACTAAGGTGAGTTAACGGGCGAAATTTTAAAAAGGCGGATAGGAGTCATATGCCATTGGAGCACAACCTTGAGAAACAACTCATACAAAGTTGTACAGTGTATAGCTTTTTTGGTGAGTTGGGCCGCAACCCGCCATTGTTGTGGTTCATGTGAAACCGCTAAGGAAGATTCCCAGCGTCGTATTGGGGGGGATTTGTAAAAGACTGGAGGATTCATGAGTACAAGATATGAGATAGATAGGAGTCTGGTAGGAGGGGACGGGGAGTCCCATCTTACCTCCCAGACAGTTTTGGTTCTCAGAGGGCCTTTATCAAAGCCCCACGATATGAGGAGGCTCCGAAGTCTCCAAAACTCAAAGTGCAAGAGGGGGGGTGGACTAAACTTCCGAAGGAAACCTTGGAAGGTGAGTAATTTATCTCCTACATAAAGGTCTGCTATTTTGGTTAGGCCCAAAGCAAGCCATAGATTAGGATGAGAGTCCGGTAGTGACAATAGCAATCCTCTCAGTGAGTGTGATGGCGAAGGGTGAGGTGCTATAGAAAGAAGGTTACGAAGCTTATCCCAAAATTTCAAATTCTATTTTATAATAGGGTTAGCCAAAAGGGCAGGTGGCCTGGAATGTCTGGGAAACCACAACATATCTCTCAGGGTATACCCAGCTGGAAGGGATGCCTGTTCAATCTCAGCCCACCAGCTCTCCAAAGTCGAGCTCCATTGAGTTACATGAGATAGTCTGGCTGCTTCGTGATATTTTAAAATATTGGGGGCAGCCGCCCCGCCAGCCAGCAAGGGCTGTTGCAGGATGTTAGTAGCTAGTCTCAGGACCTTATTGCGCCATATGAATTTATTGCACAATTGTTGGAATTTATAGATTGTAGATCTAGGAATTGGGATTGATAAAGAGCGAAACAAATAAGTAAGTTTCGGGAGGAGGCTCATTTTGAAAGCTGCTATCCGACCCAGCCACGACAATGATGGAACATTCCATGTGTCAGTAGATTTTTCGACGTTTGATAACAGTGGGGTAAAATTTAAGTAAATCATCTCCGATACATTATGGGATAGATAGACCCCAAGATGTTTGATATGTGATGTGGACCACAAGAACTTGTATGTGCTTTTTAGTGTATTGAGAGTTTCTTCCGAGATGTTGATTGCGTAAGCCTCTGTTTTAAGAACATTTGGCTTATAATAACTAACTAAGGTAAATTTGTCCAACAGGGAGAACAGATGGGGAAGAGAAGTAAGAGGGTCAGATATAAGTACTGTTAAATCGTCTGCGAACAGAGCTGTCTTCTGCTCTGTGTGATGTATACAGACCCCTTTAATCTGGGGACAAGACCGGATAGCTTCGGCCAGGGGCTCCATCATAAGGGCAAATATGAGTGGGGACAATGGACACCCTTGTCTCGTGCCATTCGTTATCAAGAAAGGTTTGGAGCAGAATACCAGGCCCTTGACCACTGCCGACGGAGTAGAATACAACGCCGCGATCACCGTGATAAAAGGCTCCGGAAGATCGAAACGTCGCAACACGGCGAACATATATTCCCAGTTCACCCTGTCGAAGGCTTTCTCGGCATCCAACGACAGGGTGACAAAGGGCAGGTGCGATCTATGAGCCTCAAAATAGACATTCAGGAGCCTTCTTGTATTATCCGGTCCTTGACGCTGCAAGACAAAGCCCACCTGATCAGAGTCGACCAACATAGGTAGCAAGGAGTTAAGGCGCGAGGCTAGAATTTTGGCATAGAGCTTAACGTCAAGGTTCAGCAATGAAATTGGCCTATAACTTCCGCAAAGTGTCGAGTCCTTCCCTTGTTTCGGGAGGGTGATAAGAGTGGCCTGCAAAAATTCAGCCGGGAAGGTTCCCCGCACGCTTGCCAGTGAAAAAAGACGCCCTAACATGGGAATCAGCTGAGTTTGAATTTTTTTATAAAATAAGTCCGAGAAACCATCCGGCCCTAGTGATTTGAAGGCTTTGAGGGATTTAATAGCCATTTTAATTTCCGTTAGCGAGAGGGACTCTGTAAGGAGTCAATACGGTCCTGAGGAACCGAAGGAAGATTTAGTGTGGTTAGGAATGTGCCAATAATTTCAGGTGTTGGGGGGAAAGTCGAGTCTCCCTGTTTCAAATTATAGAGGGAAGCATAATAATCCGCAAAGGCATTGCCAATGTCTGTGGGTTTCGTAATACATTGTCCATCCACCTTCAACAAGGGGATGCGTGCTGCTGTAGTTTTTTGGCGCAGCCTATTAGCAAGTAGTCTATCGGCTTTATTACCTTTGTGGTAGTAGATTTCTTTAAGCCGTAAGAGCCTCACGGCTGACCTCTCGGTCTCTAGTTGAACTATCCGTGTCTTGAGGTCCGTTAACTGTTTGGACAGCACAACTGTGGGATTTACTTTATGCTCCTCAGAGATCTTAGGAAGACTCATAGTGAGCTGCGCTAAGGTTTCCCCTTTACGCTTTTTCTCGGCTGCTGCTATTTTTATGAACGACCCCCGAATATACGCCTTCAACGCGGCCCACAGAGTGAAGTCGTCTACTTCATTAGTGTCGTTTAAAGTTAGAAATTCTGCAAGATCCCCGGCAATAGAGGCTTCTGTTCCGGGAGCTGTGAATAAATGGGGGTGTAAGCGCCACGTTGAGGAACATTGGAGTTCCATAGAGGAGCGTAGATTAATGTACACAGGGTCGTGGTCTGACCATGAGCATTGGGGGATCCAGGCACGAGTTACGCTGTCCAAGAGACCCGGATCGCAAAAGAAAAAGTCTAATCGTGAGTAGGAGCGATGCACCGAGGAGAAGTAGGTGTAATCGCGAGCAGAAGAATTAAGGGCACGCCATATGTTAAACAGATTAAACTGATAGATCAAATTCCGAAATTTGTGTGACAGTTCAGCTACGGGTTTAATTGATTTGCGGGTCGTATCCGATCGCCTATCCAGGTTGGGGTCCCATACAACATTAAAATCTCCGGCGAGAAGCAAGAGGCCCTGATGCAAAGCCTCCAGTTTCTGGAGAAATTTACGTAATGAGCGGATATGTTGCTTATTGGGTCCATAATAAGAGGCCAGTGTATAAATAACACCATCCAGCTTACAAACAAGAATTAAATATCTACCCTGAGGGTCAGAGTCAACAAGAATGCTCTCATAAGAGACGTTTTTATGTATCAGAATAGCCGTTCCTCTTGATTTCTGGGAGAAGCTAGCAGTCTCAACTATCGGGTATAGTTTAGATTGAATGGGTATTTTTGCGCCCTTTACCCAATGAGTTTCCTGGAGAAAAACCAGGTGGGCTCCCAATTTGGCTAGAGACCTAAGGCAAATACTGTGCTTGGTCGGGTAGTTGAGCTTACATTATGGGTTACACAACAGAATGGCATAATTCACTTGTACTTCTTCCTCCTGTGGGCAGGAGCCAGAGGGGTTGTCTAGTAGGAGTTGGGGTTCACTATGGAAAAGAGGGTAGTTGAGGGGAGGGCAAATAGGGTAGAGGAGGGAAAAAAAAGGGAAAGGTCCTCCTTGGAGTCTTAATTTGGTTTTGAGGGCTTTACAGGCTCCTCCATTCGAGCCTATGCATTCTTTGGACATTAAACTACTTTCTTGGAAAGTGTTGTTCCTTTTGGCCATCTCTTCTGCTAGAAGAGTTTCTGAGCTATCTGCTCTTTCTTGTGAATCTCCTTTTCTGATTTTTCATCAGGATAAGGCGGTTTGGCGGACTTAATTTGAATTTTTACCTAAAGTTGTGAATTCTAACAACATAAGTAGAGAAATTGTTGTTCCTTCCTTGTGTCCTAATCCTAAGAATTCTTTGGAAAGATCCTTACATTCTTTGGATGTGGCGAGAGATTTGAAATATTATGTTGAAGCTACTAAAGATTTCAGGAAGACTTCTAGTCTATTTGTTATATTTTCTGGTTCTAGGAAAGGTCAGAAGGCTTCTGCTATTTCCTTGGCTTCTTGGTTAAAGCTTTTGATTCATCAAGCTTATTTGGAGTCGGGTCAGGCCCGCCTCAGAGAATTACAGCTCATTCTACTAGATCAGTTTCATGGGCTTTTAAGAATGAAGCTTCTGTTGATCAGATTTGCAAAGCGGCGACTTGGTCTTCTTTGCATACATTTACTAAATTCTACCATTTTGATGTAATTTGCTTCTTCAGAGGCAGTTTTTGGTAGAAAAGTTCTTCAGACAACTGTTTCAGTTTGATTCTTCTTCTTATGTTTTAAGTTTTTCTTGTCATTAAGAATAAACTTATAATTTGGGTTGTGGATTATTTTTTCTGTTGAAAATGTCTGTTCTTTATTTTTATCCCTCCCCCTCTAGTGACTCTTGTGTGGAGTTCCACATCTTGGGTATTGATATCCCATACGTCACTAGCTCATGGACTCTTGTCAATTACATGAAAGAAAACATAATTTATGTAAGAATTTACCTGATAAATTCATTTCTTTCATATTGGCAAGAGTCCATGAGGTCCAACCTTTTTTTTATGGTGGTTATGATTTTTTTGTATAAAGCACAATTATTTCCAAATTCCTTTGTTGATGCTTTTTACTCCTTTCTTTTTCAACCCACTACTTGGCTATTCGTTAAACTGAATTGTGGGTGTGGTGAGGGGTGTATTTATAGGCATTTTGAGGTTTGGGAACCTTTGCCCCTCCTGGTAGGTTTGTATATCCCATACGTCACTAGCTCATGGACTCTTGCCAATATGAAAGAAATGAATTTATCAGGTAAATTCTTACATAAATTATGTTTTATGTGAAGGCAATAATATTCACACAAAAAAAACTGACACTAACAGCTACCTTCCAGAGAATAAAACGGAAGTGCACTAAGGACAATGATTTTGAAACTGCAGCAGAATCACTTGAAGTAAAATGTAATAATAAAAACTATCCTGACACCATAGTAAAGGAAGTCTATGACAAAGTAAAAAACACTGACAGGAAAGGTCTTTTTAAAAGCCATAGACACTAAGTAAAAAAGGACAGTACAACAGGACACTAACACCAGATTCATCACCACTAACACCAATGGTGCTAAAAAATAGAGAAGATTCTCAAGAAACATTGGGGAATCATACCCAAAGATCCAGTACAGTATTGTCAAACATCCTTACTGAACCTCCAAAAGTCATTTATAGAATAAATGCATTAAAAATATCCTTGCACCAGCAACACTAAAAAGAACAACGAAAAAAGAAAATATGCTTCCAATAAAAGGTTTCTTTAAATGTGGAAGAAAAAACTGCATATGTTGTAGTCACATTAACAAAAACAAAGAAATGAATAAATGGATCATCAATAATGAACAGGTACCCATAGAAGGTTTTTTAAATTGCAAATCAGAGTTTGTAGTATACCTATTTGAGTGCCCATGTCACAAAATCTAAATAGGGCGTACAAAAAGGAGTCTGAAGAGACGAGTATTGGAACATATCAATAGCATCAAAGAAACAGACTCTGAATATGGCAATTGAAAACATTTTGAACACTTTCACTATAAAAACAGTGATACGTTCACAATCAAAGCAATTGAACAAATACCCAGTTCAAAAGGAAAAGAAAGATTACTTGGGTTATGCAAAAGAGAGACTAAAGTTCCTGCAACCAACAGGTCTCAATAAAGATATTGATCTCGCTGCATTTTTATAAAATAAAATCACACACAGTTCTTCTATCGATCCTAAAATAGATTACATCTGTATCCTAATCCATTCCTCCTTCTGAAAAACATAAACATTATTTATTTTGAATGAAAGTGAACCTTTCAGTAAGGCAATATTATTTCATTAAACGCATAGGTAAAGTCCACTTCTTTGTTCCGAAAACCCTGTCAAAACTAATCTTTTTCAAAGTCGCCCACATATTCAGAGGAACACACAAACAGGGACATGCTATTTCCAATCCCTATGTGTGTGAATACATACACACACGTTGTTTCTATAGGCAGTAACAAACAATTCAACTACCTAAAAAATACTGAGAGAGTAAGGCCTTTTGCATAGTAGTTGAATTTGTAGCATACAAATATATACAAAACATAAAGATCAAATACAAACATTTGCAAACTTAAAAAAAAATCCAAAAATAGCTCACATTTTTTAAATACATAGGCAAGTAGGAGCGAGACATTTTTAAAAAACAAACAGAAACATTCTTTCAGACAAATATTTATTAAGCTCAACATGCACACAAAACAGTTAATTGCCCCAAAAAACAGAATTTATGCTTACCTGATAAATTATTTTCTCTTGCGGTGTATCCAGTCCACGGACATCATACTTGTGGAATATTCTCATTCCCTACAGGAAGTGGCAAAGAGACCACACAGCAGAGCTGTCCATATAGCTCCCCCTCTAGCTCCGCCCCCCAGTCATTCGACCGACTGTTAGGAGAAAAAGGAGAAACCATAGGGTGCAGTGGTGACTGTAGTTTAAACAAGAAATTTTAACCTGACTTAATTGCCAGAAACTAGATTTGGATGCTTGAAAGGACCCTGTATTAGAAGATCCTGCCTCATTGGCATGTCCACTAGGTCTGCATACCAAGTCCTGCGTGGCCACGCAGGCGCTATCAGAATTACCGAGGCCTTCTCCTGTTTGATTCTGGCTACCAGCTGAGGGAGAAGGGGAAACGTTGGAAAGACATAGGCCAGATTGAAGGACCAAGGCGCTACTAGAGCATCTATCAATGCCGCCTTGGGATCCCTGGACCTGGATCCGTAAAGGGGAAGTTTGGTGTTCTGACGGGACTCCATCAGATCCAACTCTGGAATGCCCCAAAACTGAGTCAGCTGAGCAAATACCTCCGGATGGAGTTCCCACTCCCCCGGGGATTGGGTGGCAGATAGGTGGCAAGGGTGATCCTCCGCCCACCTGATTATCTTGGTTACTTCCTTCATCGCTAAGGAACTCTTTGTTCCTCCCTGATGATTGATGTATGCTACAGTCGTGATGTTGTCCAACTGAAATCTGATGAACTTGGCCGTCGCTAGCTGAGGCCATGCCTGGAGCATATTGAATATCGCTCTCAGTTCCAAAATGTTTATCGGGAGAAGAGACTCTTCCCAAGACCATAGGCCCTGAGCTTTCAGGGAGCCCCAGACCGCACCCCAGCCTAACAGACTGGCGTCGATCGTAACGATGATCCACTCCGGTCTGCGGAAGCACATTCCCCGAGACAGGTGACCCTTAGACAACCACCAGAGAAGAGAATCTCTGGTTTCCTGGTCCAGTTGGATTTGAGTAGACAAATCTGCATAATTTCCATTCCACTGTTTGAGCATGCACAATTGTAGTGGTCTGAGATGAATTCGAGCAAAAGGGACTACATCCATTGCTGCTACCATTAATCCGATTACCTCCATGCACTGAGCTACAGATGGCCGAAGAATGGAATGAAGAGCTCGGCAAGTGCTTAGAAGCTTTAACCTTCTGACCTCCGTCAGAAATATTTTCATTTCTACTGAGTCTATTAATGTTCCCAGGAAGGGAACCCTTGCGAGCGGGGACAGAGAACTTTTTTCGGTGTTCACCTTCCACCCGTGAGACCTTAGAAAGGCCAGAAAAATTTCTGTATGAGCCTTGGCTCTGAGAAAAGACGACGCCTGTATTAAGATGTCATCCAGATAGGGTGCTACTGCAATGCCCCGCAGTCTAAGTACCGCTAGAAGGGACCCTAGCACCTTCGTGAAAATTCTTGGAGCAGTGGCCAACCCGAAGGGAAGGGCCACAAACTGGTAATGTTTGTCCAGAAAAGCAAACCTTAGGAACTGATGGTGATCTTTGTGGATATGAATATGAAGGTACGCATCCTTTAGATCCACGGTAGTCATATATTGACCTTCCTGGATCATCGGTAAGATTGTCCGAATGGTCTCCATCTTGAAGGATGGAACTCTGAGGAATTGTTTAGAATTTTTAGATCCAGGATTGGTCTTAAAGTTCCTTCCTTTTTGGGAACCACAAACAGGTTTGAGTAAAAACCCAGTCCTTGTTCTGTAATTGGGACTGGATATATCACTCCCATCTTGAGTAGATATTCTACACAGCGTAAGAACGCCTCTTTCTTTGTCGTGTCTGTAGACAGACGAGAAATGTGGAACCTTCCCCTTAGAGGAGAGTCCTTGAATTCTAGAAATTATACCTGAGCAAGTATCTCTAATGCCCAGGGATCGGGAACATCTCTTGCCCAAGCCTGAGCAAAGAGAGAGAGTCTGCCCCCTACCAGATCCGGTCCCGGATCGGGGGCTACCCCTTCATGCTGTCTTAGTAGCAGCTGCAGGCTTCTTGGCCTGTTTACCCTTGTTCCAGCCCTGCGAAGGTTTCCAGGTTGCCTTGGGTTGTGAAGAGTTACTCTCTTGCTTTGCGGTCGCAGAGGTTGAAGCAGGACCGCTCCTGAAGTTGCGAAAGGATTGAAAATTAGCCTTGTTTTTAGCCTTAAAAGGCCTATCTTGCGGGAGGGCATGGCCCTTTCCCCCAGTGATATCCGAAATAATCTCTTTCAACTCGGGCCCGAAAAGGGTCTTTCCCTTGAAAGGAATATTCAGTAACTTTGTCTTAGACGACACATCGGCCGACCATGATTTAAGCCAAAGCGCTCTGCGCGCCATGATGGCAAAACCAGAAAATTTTCGCAGCTAACTTAGCTAATTGAAAAGCGGCATCTGTAATAAAAGAATTAGCCAGCTTTAGCGCCTTGATTCTATCCATAATTTCATCATATGAGGTCTCCGTCTGGAGCGACTCCTCCAGCGCCTTAAACCAGAAAGCCGCTGCAGTAGTTACAGGAATAATGCAGGCAATAGGCTGGAGAAGGAAACCTTGTTGAACAAATATTTTCTTTAGTAAACCTTCTAATTTTTTATCCATAGGATCTTTGAACATACAACTGCCTTCAATTGGTATGGTTGTGCGCTTGGCTAGTGTTGAAACTGCCCCCTCTACCTTAGGGACCGTCTGCCATGCGTCCCGCCTGGGATCAATAATGGGGAACATTTTCTTGAAGATAGGGGGGGGGGACAAAGGGTACACCTGGTCTCTCCCACTCCCTATCCACAATATCCGCCACCATCTTCGGGATCGGAAACGCATCAGTGTATACAGGGACTTCTAGATATTTGTCCATTTTACACAATTTCTCTGGGACCACCATGGGGTCGCAATCGTCCAGCGTAGCTAATACCTCCTTAAGCAGCACGCGGAGGTGTTCCAGCTTAAATTTAAACGCTAAGGAATCTGTTTCTGCCCGCTGAGAAACCTTTCCAGTGTCAGAAATTTCTCCTTCGGACAGCACATCTCTCACCGACACTTCAGAGTGTTGTGAGGGTACAACAGATAAATCCTCCAAAGCTTCTGATTGCTCATACTCTGTTCTTAAGACCGAGCTATCACGCTTTTTAGGAAAAACTGGCAGTTTGGATAAAAATGATGCAAGGGAATTATCCATGACTGCTGCTAATTGTTGTAATGTAATAGGGGCCAATGCGCTAGAGGTACTAGGCATCGCTAGGGCGTAACTGGTGTCGACACATGGGGAGAGGAAGGTGGGCTATCCTCATTACCTTCTGTTAAAGAATCATCTTGGGATACATTTATAAGTGAAACATCGTGATCTTTAAAATGCTTAGACACATTAGCACACTTAAAACACAAATGTAAAGGGGGTTCCACCATGGCTACTAAACACATAGAGCAACGTCTATCTGTAGGCTCAGACATGTTAAACAGACTTAGACAGCACTCAAATACTGAAAAATACAATTTGAGAAAAAACGGTACTGTGCCTTTAAATAATAAAAAGCCCACACTTTTTTACTAAATCACAAAAAATGATCCAATCTTCCTGAAAGATTAATGCTTTGGAATGATTGCACAGCAAGTTTCAAGTCAATTAACCCCTTAATGCCCGAACCGGAGCAGCCTAAAGCTGACAACCTGTTAGCAAACTACAGCACCGTGCCACAGCAATCTGCTGTGGCCCTACCTTGCCCCTGGGGATTAATTTGATAGAAATACGCCTCTATGAAGTCCTCAAGTATTCTTTGGACCCTCCACGTGAAGCTGCATGAAGCTGTCTGCAATATGAACTGTGCAACTGAGGCGCAAAATTTAGGCCCCCTCCCTCTCCCCTACGGAGTTGTGGGGCCTTCAAAACTCTCAATAGGTGTCTAAAATTCTGCCATGTGGAATAAAAACCCCATAAACCACTCCAAAAGTAATAAAAACTTGTACAATCGTCATATTTTCCCTATAAAATAATCGATTGCCCCTTAACAGTGTCCACCAGTCTTTTAGCCCTGTTAATTAAGCCTTCCTTCTATACTGAATCTCAGAATATGGCTTACCTTCCCCACATGGGAATTCTTGTCAGTCTTCTAGCATTACTAAGTCTTGACTAGAAAAAGATGACTGAACATACCTTGTAGCAGTTAAGCCTGCAAACTGTTCCCCCCAACTGAAGTTTTCTGGTACTCCTCAGTCCTGCATGGGAACAGCAGTGGATTTTAGTTACAACATGCTAAAATCATTTTCCTCTCAGCAGAATTCTTCTTCACTTTCTGCTAGAGAGTAAATAGTACAAACTGGCAGTGACGTGCAGTCACAGGAGGCAGGGGAGGCAGTGCCTACCCTGTCCAATGAGGGAAAAAAGATTTGTAATTAATATATTTATTAAAAAAAAAATATGTTTATTATCTCAATAATTTTTTTTTTTTTACCACCCTCGCGCCCCAAGGGTACCCCCCCCACCCCCACGCGGCGAGCCGCGATACTCATTCATTTTAATTTCTATTTTCTAGTGTGTGTGTGACGCGTAGTACGTTAGAATAGACACAGTAGACTTTGCGCATGCGCTGCGCTGTTCACCGACCGCATGTCATGATGATCCATCCATTGTTGCGCAATTAGGAGGCAGTGAGCCGGTCCGCTGCCCTCCATTATTGCGCAACAATGGATCTAAAGCTCACTTAGAGCTGCGCCACCCAGTGGTGAGTCGCCCGGGCCCTGTACAAGCTCAAATGGAGGCGGTTCTCAAAACCGCCTCCATGATGAGCTAGGTCACTTCAGCCAATCACAGCATGCCATTGCCTGCAGGGCTGCTGATTGACAGGTGGCTGGGCCATGTGACCATTGACGTTGCGTTGCGCGCGCTGAGAGTAACAGTGGCGGGAAGACTCAGTGGAGGGAGAGCAGCTCAGAGAGAGTGTCTGTCTGCGTGCCCGACTGCCGTGCTGCACTGCTGCCTAAACTGCCCCACTTGGCTGTCAGTGACTGGTGGACTGGAGGAGCCGAGAGCGAGACTGTCACAGTGTCACTGAGGAGGAGACTCAGGAGGAGAGTGACAGTGACACAGTGTGATCGACCGACCGTGGTGGTGTTGTGGATGGAATCATCATTCTTCCTGATCCTATCTTCTTATTCTCATCAGCCAGGTAAGGAAGGAAAATACCAGAACATTTACTGTCTGGTTATTGTTAACCAACCACCTATATTAAAAATGTTGAACTGTTCATAATGTGGGTCTGGGACTGGGTAGTGTGGGTAGGGTAGGCAATGGCATTGGCATATACTGGTAGTGGTGGTAGACATTTTTATTATAAATAAATATTTTATATACATATATTAATATAATTTTATTAGATAGAAGACAAATAAATAATTATTAACAAACATACATATAAATTATATTTAATTTGATTAAAGTAATCTAATCTCTTATTTAAGATTATTTATTTTTCTTTTTGAATACTTTAAGTGTTAAGCAATAATTATTAGTAATACTTAACACTTAAAGTATTCAAAAAGAAAAATAAATAATCTTAAGTAAGAGATTAGATTACTTTAATCAAATTAAATATAATTTATATGTAGTAATTTGTTAACAATTATTTATTTATGTCTTCACTTCAAGTTCAATCTATATTATGTAAATAAAATTATATTATATGTATTACTATTAATAATAGGAATTAGGAAATATTACCAACCAGTGAACTGTGAAGCACATAGTGGTGTATAAATAACGGATTTTTATTAAATAAAAAAAATCAATATTGTGCAATAATATCTAAAAAAAGCAGACAGTTATGTGTATAATTATAGTGTTCATGATACTATCCATTCAGATGGCTGCTGACATATTAGCTATTATTGGAGCCCTTCTTAGTCCTCAGAGTGTGTGCATCCCAGCAGCCCTGAATTTGCACTTTTGCAGAAGTGCAAGAAACTTAGGTCAAAGTAACTAGTAATTGTAATTGAACTAGATCTGATAGAATCATTATATATTATGATCAATTTCTCATAATTATAAATTAAGGTTAAAGGCTTTTTTTCCTCACTGACACTGACTGACATACATTCCGGCTGATTAGTTAAAGGGACATGAAACCCACATTTTTTCTTTCATGATTTAGAAAGAGAATGTAATTGTAAAATATTTCTAATTTACTTCTATT